>NW_014038577.1:4304-5402 GCF_001186125.1 Sphaeroforma arctica JP610 | reverse complement strand
AGAGAGGAGTATATATATATATATATATATATATATATATATACATACATATATATATTACAATACATTAACCAACATACCATCTTGGGCGTGGCGATAGAGTCTGTGCATCATGCGCCCATGTACGCGTCTGTCGTGCTCGCTCCTCAACTCGCGATCGTCTGCATCTTCATCCTCCTCCTCTTCACCGTTGCTATGGCAACGCCCGGTACTCTCGTGCACCGTCCCATTCCCATTCACGTGTCTGTTCCCGGAGCTTGCATCCAAAACTTGATCTTCAATGAAATCGGGATCTAACTCCAAATCAGCATCAAACGGCCTTTCATCGGGCTCCTCATCGGCGGCTCTGATCAAGGGCAAGGGATTACGGTTGCGTATTGACAGTTAGATAACTTGGGACAAACATGCACCTGTTCCGGCAACCTCCAGGACCGATGCGACATAGACAATCGGACCTGATCAGCCCTGCACCACCGGGTGCGTGAGCAGAGCGGGTACAGTTTCCTCAGCTAACACTTCATATCATATGAGAACATAGCAAACCCACACAGGCAAGTCAGCGTGCACAGTCGGGACACTCAGGCCATTAATAAACACGGCACAGCTTACCTGGGATACTCGTTAACAAACGCCTTGCATATCGGGTATTCCAAATCCAGCCCCGTCAACCGCAGAGACCGTGCGAAGTCGATGATGGCGCCCAACCAGCCATTGACCACATGGTACGTCAGCAGGGCCGGGATAGTCCCGTCCAGTGGTGAGTCATCCTGTGGGTTGGTGGTGGCTTCACACGCAGCCGCGTGGGCGTCGTTGATCCACACAGTCGCTCGCTCGCGCAGGTATGTGTCCACGACAGCGTCGTGCAGGTGCGACGGCCGGATGAAGTCATCGCTGGCCATGTGCGGCAGAAGCCCTTTGCGCAGCAGCCACGCCTGGCCCACGGGGGAAGGAGAAACGATGTATATATCGCTCAGTACATGTGTGTGTGTGTGTGTGTGTGTGTGGACGGAGGTAGGAGACGTAGTAGTTGTCGAGTGGGGTCGGTGTTGGTTAGGTAAGGTAACGGGTACGGGGGGTCGGGTCGGTACCGGTTACGGG
>NW_014038577.1:0-2109 GCF_001186125.1 Sphaeroforma arctica JP610 | reverse complement strand
TGTGTGTGTGTGCGTGCATGTACGCATAAATACAAATATGCTCAGAAATATATATATGTGAAATCCCGAACAGCGCTAGGTAATATAGTGAATTTACCCTGAATGTAATATCCTAGATTCGAAATCGCAAACTCAATTCAGACTTACAGGATCATAAGTGGTCAAATTACACGCAAATACCAACACCCACCTATCTCTAAGTATGAGCCACCGGAGTACACGCAAAGGCTCCTCAGTACCCCTTATAGACTATCACGTAATGCATAGAGGAAGATATAATCATATATATCACTCCTGTCGATTTCCCACGACTTCCACACTAGGCTCTAATGACAGTTACCATCAATATATATCCAAGCAACAGAATGTATGTAAATACTTAATTCTATGTCAGCACTCAGCACGTAACAGGGCAAAAATAAATAAACACTACAAAAATCAAAAGTGCAAACTCCGCAGCCGGTTCCATTTGTATCAGATTGGAGTAGACGACATAAGATTTATTGCGCGCGTTTTGGAAAAAAAAAAGGACTCATAGCGACTCCCCAGTCCCCACTCCCCACCAGAGAATGGCAGAGTCCCAGGCCGACAGCTATTTTCAATTTCGTGGTTCATACTTTTTGCCTCAGATATTAAAATAAACCAGGTTTTTTATCAAGACGGAGGTTTGTCGCCAATTAAAATATAGAACATGGTCTTTACTCCAATATATTTCGTTTCCAGAAGGGCTGTTGATATCAATTTGCCCCTCTTTTCACTTGTGGGCCTTGCGCTTTTAAAAAATACAGTGCCTTTACAGTTTACACAGCCCTCTCTGGAAAACTGGATATATCAGTCGAAACGCGAAAGTCGAACAGCAATTTTGCAACGGCCCTCTGGAATTTGGATTAGGGTCGCGAGCAGAAATCAGGTTTCTTTCGATGACTCGTACTCGAATTTATATATGCAGAGAGCCAGCACTCTAATTAATATCCAGAGAGCCGTGAATTTTGGCCAACAGCAAGCCTAACCTCATAAAGTTATGGGGTCACTGTATAAACGTTAAACCTAACTGTTACTTTTTGGAATATAAAAGTTAAAATTTTTATTTGGGATAAAGTAATATATGAATTATATATTTGCACTTGAAAAGGCGTCCTATAGATTTCAAAATTTGGGCCTAAAATGAGTTTTAGCCGATCAGAAATGTTCAATCTGACACTTGGTAGTTGGCATTTGGTAGTTGGGACCCAAAAACAGGACAAAATATATATACTCACTGATCTGAATATTGCACCTACAGAATTTGAGAAGGGCTTATATTGGTGTAAAAGGTGTCCTTTAACGTAAAAAACATACAAAAATAAAAGTTATAACTTTTAACTTTATGAGGTTAATAGCAAGCTCGTAAATCGTAATGTATTAATTAAACAGCGCTATGATTTGTCCGATTTGCCTTTTGACCGCAACTGCGCAACATCATCCACCATTCTCCAGACTCCAGAGGGCCGTGCTTTTTAGATGGTGGGTAAATACATACATACATGTCTAAAATATGAATCTCTTATGCCGTATGTAAATACGCAACAAAATATAAATAGTTCGTTCTAATCATAACCTTCTAGATTAGAAAAGAAGACTGTGTTCCAACCGTATGTATATTTGCATACGACAGGATAGATGTGTACTTATACGCGTTGAAAGTGTGACAATTATACTTTTAAACTCAATTATATACTTAACTTGAACACTCTTCTTAAATGATGCAATAGAATGAACCCTGTTCAGTCTGAACTTGCTCTGCTGAAGGATAAGCGTAGAATTAATGTAAACGGTTGCTATGTGGATATTGATATGAACCATGGACAACCCAAGTGACTGCGCACAATTACCTGCTATCATTGTGGATAGAGCCTCGTTGTATCAATCTATGAACGCAATAAAGACGGAGGTCGGGGAGGAAGGCAAGCTACTTGTACTTTATATTCCTGAAATAATGTAGCTGTTCTGGTGTATTCGATGATATTGAGAGCACCAGGATAAATGATAGAAAGTGTTTGCCTTGATTGTCCGCAAATCTCCATGAAAAAGATACAGAATTTCTATTGAGTACGATTCATGAAGTATATA
>NW_014038578.1:6764-9581 GCF_001186125.1 Sphaeroforma arctica JP610 | reverse complement strand
GCAGCAGCTAAGATGCGGCTGAGCATCGCCACTGAGGCGACGGCATTGGCTGCCTTGGAGGCCATTTCTAACTGCACCAGGAGCTCAGATAATAGGGCCGGGATATTGTCTGTTGCGATCACCCTGCGGACATAGCCCTTACCTACACAGGCACACGACACACAGGCATAGGGCAAATGGTTGAGTGGGTAGTTACGGATGGTCTAGGGGTAGGGTTTTAGGGTTTTCAAGGGTCTGCGTTATGGTGGATAATGATTTGGGGTGCAGATCTGTCCACAAGAGTGCCCTCGCATTGCACGAAAAGGTCTTAGCCATGTCACAAGGGTTTACAAATGCACACAGACACATAAACGCACCAATATAAAAACAGCACCACAGACACAGACACAGACACAGACACAGACACAATGACAGAGACAGAGGCTGAGACAGAGACATAGACCAAGACAGAGACAGAGACAGAGACAGAGACAGAGACAGAGACAGAGATATATATATATATATGCACCAATATCGTATCCACATAGAAGTCTTACGCACACACACACACACCTGCACATGGGTGGGTGTCCAGGGCCGCAGCCAGGCCAGAATGGGTCTTAAGTGCGCACTGGAGATATAGGCGAGTGCCTATAAGCACCAGCAACTGACGGATGCGTGCCTGTGTGACATCGCCTTCGCCACAGTCTATGTGCAGCAGATGAGGGTTTTGGTGTGCGTGGTCTTCGGAGTGCTTCTTATCCGCTGCGTGATTTGATTGGCTGTCTATTTCTGGCTGCTGCTCAGTTGCTTCCATGGCAACCGCCACACTCTCGTGTACGGGAGTGGGTGCCGCATCTTCTACCACCGCTTGTAAGGTCTGTGGCTCCGTAGAGTTTGCTTCGTAGTTGGTGGTGACGTCCTCGTCTTTGTCTTCAGACCAGTCAACGTACAACTCATCCGGCACTAGACTGGCAAACAGGGCCGATCTACAGGACAACAGAGACCCAGATATGCATACGCGGGGTGAGATAATAGGTACATCATAAGGACAAACAGGGCCGATCTACAGGACAACAGAGACCCAGATATGCATACGCAGGGTGAGATAAAGATACATCATAAGGACAAACAGGGCCGATCTACAGGACAACAGAAACCCAGATATACATACGCAGGGTGAGATAATAGGTACTTCATAAGGACAAACAGGGCCGATCTACAGGACAACAGAGACCCAGATATACATACGCAGGGTGAGAATAAACCCAGGTATGCAAGGTTGAGAGCTAGCGTTTTGGGGAAACCCCTAAACCCCTAAACACCGATACAAAAGGCGCACAGCAGAGATGGAAACTGGAACAACCACCCACGTACGTACAAGCACACTCACCTGAATGCACACACTCATCTGAATACACACACTCACCTGAATACACACAGGCGTGCTATCTCCAGCAAAGTCGTCGGGTCGGGTGGCACCAGAGCACCATCTCCACTACACTTGCGACTGCAAGGACACCCGTCGCCACGTACAATGCCACCTGCGCTACTGTCCGTGTGTGTGCCTGCGTGTGTGTCTGTGTGTGTATCCGTGTGTGTGTTTGTACAGTAGGTCTCTGTACTGTCGTGTGCGTCGTACTGTTTGTCGTCTATTAATAGAACTCCGGTCATGACGTGGCGGGTGTTCATGACGTACGGTAGTCTGTCCAGCAGAGGTGTGAGGTGATTGGGCGGCAGGCGCAGCGCCGAGATGCACGTGTACGTGTACGTGGGTGTGGACGTCTCACTGTAGACAATTAAAGAGGAATCGCATCGGTGAGGGGATTACGGGACGGTCACGTGGGAATAACGGGATGGGAGAAGTAGACGTGCGGAACACTGGAAGCGCAGGCAGGTGTGAAAGCACACGAGAGTCAACGGTCAAGCACTCATACGCTCAAGCAAGCACACGGAAAATACCACAGCAGCCGACACGAATAGGAGCACACGCAATGGGCGAGTGGGCACACACAACACAGACATGGAATGGATGTACGTGTAGATATGAATGTATGACGATGCATATGGAAGTAGGGTTTCAGGGTTTTAGGGTTATAGAATACCCGTACATGTCAGAGTAGACAAGTAGGCTGGTCTTACATCCACACACCTCAACTACAAATAACGCAACATACATGTAGAGGGGTCAATATCACACACACTGACAGCTACAACCATGGAAACACGCGTGATATCATGGTAGCATACATTATACCACACACGGGCTGCCGTGGCAACATCATAACAAACACGCGTGTTACCATGGCAACATACATCAAACCAATCCCACGTAATACCATGGTAGCATACATCATACTATACACACGGGCTACCATGGCAGCATCATAACAAACACGCGTGTTACTATGGCAACATACACCGTACCAATCCCACATAATACCATGGTAGCATACATCATGCCACATACACGTGTTACCACGGCATTCGCATACCATACCTGGGGGTGTGTGAGTGCTTGTGGGTGAGTTTTGCGCGTGTGTTTTTGTTGGTTGTGCTTGATCGTATCTTGGTTCGCGTGCGCGTGAGTGCCAGTTGCATGCACGCCTGTCGCTCGCCACTGCCACAGCACAGACTGTTCAGCACCAGCAGCAACTCAGCCACATACGACTCCATTCTAAAAACAGATGCGTTAGGTAAACGGGGAGAAGAAATGAGTATTCCTGGGTAGGGTCTACTCTAAGTAGATACAAAGAGGAAAGGTCTCAAAAATATAAATATAAATATATATATATATAAATATATATATATATATATATGTATATATACACATACATA
>NW_014038578.1:4843-6423 GCF_001186125.1 Sphaeroforma arctica JP610 | reverse complement strand
TATACATACATACATACATACATACAGACATACATTACCACACATGCACATACACATAAATAAAACCCATGCACAGCGTCTGCCACGCACCTGCTCATGGAGGTGACTGCTAGCGGCGCTTCCTCTGCTGACTTGACAATTCGTCTGACACAAATAAACCCTAAATGCCTTCTGGATCCAGCCTTAGGGTCTGTGGTCATGTCCATGTCATCGCTCTCACTCACCCGCCCACGTGTATGGTGGGGTGTACCATCCGTGTGCGTGCGTGTGTGTGTTTGCGTGTATGTGCGTGTGTGTGTGCTTGCGGGGGGGATTAGCACAGCCAGTCCTTCGGTGAAGACGTGGATGCACTGGCTGATCAGGTCGTCGTCGATCGCACTGTCCGCCTCCTCTGCAAAAGGAAGCAACGGGAAGGGTTAAGGTTTAGGGTTAGAGAGAGTTTAGGTATTTTTGTTTGTTTGGCGTATCCTTTATATGTTTACACGCTAGTTTATTATTTATATATTTTTTTCGGGGGGGTGGGGGAATAGATGGGTGACAGACTTGTGAAGCATGTATGTAGATCACACCTTACAATGGACAGACGCACATGGCCGAGATATAACACAGACAAATGCATAACATCGCACTTATACACAAGCACACATCCATGTACACAAACACATGCATCCATGTACACACAAACACACCCATCCATGTACCACAAACACAAACACACATCCATGTAAACACAAAAAATAACACTCACATCCATGTACACAAAACAAACACACACATCCATGTACACACAAAAACAAACACAAAACCAACACACATCCATGTATACACAAAAACCAACACAAAATCAAACACACATCCATGTACACACAAAAACCAACACAAAACAAACTCACATCCATGTAAACACAAAACAAACACACATCCATGTACACACAAAACCAACACAAAACAAACACACATCCATGTACACACAAAAACAAACAAACACACACACACACACACACACACACACACCACCACCTCTTACCCTCTACAGGCAGCAGCAGCGACGACAGCCCCAGCGCATACGACAGCAGCGGGAGTGTTGCTGTGCTTATCTCTGTGTAACAGTGCTGTGCGGTCCCCAACGTAATAGCCACACCTGAGCCTGTGCGCACCGCGGAGCTGTTTGCTGCACCGCTTGTGTGTGCGTCTATGACTGTGTGTGTGTGTGCGTCTGTGTCTGTGTGTGCGTTGTGTGTGGTGGTTGCCATAGGAACGGTGCGTGCATGCGTGCGCGTGTCCTGTTCAAAGTGGTGGTACGACTGGAAGAACACTTCGCACACGGCCAACAGGCGACGCAGAGACGTTTCATCCGTCAACACTGGACTGTGCATCTGCAACACAGGACAGGAGAGGATGGGATGCTAAAGTTTAGGGTCTGAGGGTTTTAGGGTTTAGCTGAGTGGCGGTGGGATGGCTATAGGTTTAGGGTTTAGGGGTTTTCCGCTGTTGTGGCTATACGCAATACATCCAAAGTAGGTGGGAAGAGAGCGACTTCGTGAAACAGCACACTGTGCATTTGCAAGCGATGTCCGTGG
>NW_014038578.1:0-4723 GCF_001186125.1 Sphaeroforma arctica JP610 | reverse complement strand
CCTGCGGTCGACTCTAGAGGTCCCACTACATATATATATATATATACATATATATATATATATATATATACATATATATATATATATATATATATATATACATATATATATTTATATATGTATACATACATATTTACATACATATTTATATATATATATATATATATATATAAATTATATAAGAAATATAAATATATAAATATATTCTAACTCTAGGTTGCTCGTGGACACGCGGCTTGTTTCAAGGTATTTGATTGGTGACTTACCTCCAGTAAGGCGTCGTGCTCCTTCTGCAGTCCTTTCAGACAGCTTTTGAGCAGATTGTCGAGTGTTTCAGTGTTCACAATGGCCCCCACATAATCGCCTGAGTGTATTGACGCACGACCAAATTAAACATATAAACATAAACAGATCAACATAACCCTTAAAAACCCTAAAATAGGTAAACAGGTCATAAACCCCGAAACCCTATAACAGGTAAACAGGTCAACAAGTACGGGTTATGAGTGTTAGCATTATAAACAGGTCCAAATAAACTCTAAAACCGTAAAAAAAGGTAAACAGGTCAACAAGTATGGGCTATGAGAGCTTGCATTAGGTTGTGGCCTGCATAAGTGCCGTAGAGATAATTACGGATGGCATGGGGTTTAAAGACCCTGGTCTACCTACGATACATACGATCAGGTGTATATGAGGTACACACAGGCATATACACAACACACTCGCAAAACACACTCATATGCATACACACGCACACTCACACAACACACTCACATGCATACACACAACACTCACAAAACACACTCACATGCATATACATCCATAAAAACAAAACACCCTCTTGCCATCCTTCTTCACATAGAATACCCTATTGCCATCATTTAAAAATAGAACAGCCTCCTACTATCCTTTAAAAAATATAACTCCCTTGTATCAACCTTCTAAAAATAGAACAACCTCCTACCATACTTCTAAAAATAGAACACCCTCCTACCATACTTCTAAAAATAGAACACCCTCTTACCATCTTGGTACACGGCGATGACGGCTTTGTACAGCGCAAACGTCCCGTCGTCCAATAAAGGATCACCCAGAACTACGAAATGGAGAACAAGGACAGGGTCAGTACGTTTATTAGTGATCAAGTACGGTTATTAGTGATGAAATACGCGGATGGTATATATGTACTGTGATGGGCATGGCCATTTATGCCTGGTTTCAGTACGGCTATCGTTAGTGTCCTACTGAGATAATACTCTCACACAGTGAATGCCAGACATCCAGGTACGACAGGAGACCACTACACACCACAACCACAACCACAACAACCAACAGAATACACCCACCAATGCGAAGGTGCATGTGGACGTATGTATCTGCGTATGTATCAAGAAAAGTATAGTGATACATATGCACACATACAGGGCTGTGCCTATACATAAGCCATGGATCATATACACATATACACTACATATGCATACACCCAAGGCTACGTTTATACATACATCCATGAACAACATACACATACACACTGCATATACATGTATCATATACACACACACACTGCATCCGCACACACCCAGGGCTGTCTTGATGGCAAAGCTTTCCATTGTCTGCGATCGCCAGTACGACACTTTGCTCTCGCCATTGGTCAGTCGTTGGGTCAGTTCATTGGCCATGGCCAAACGCATCTGCTGCTTTTTGGGTACGTCTTCATGATCAGCTGAGGGGTGGAGGGTTTAGATAAGTGTGAGCAATTGAAAGGGTGTAGGTAAGTGTGAGTAATTGAAAGGGTGTGGGTAAGTGTGAGTAATTGAAAGGGTGTAGGTGAGTGTGAGTAATTTGAAGGGTGTAGGTAAGTGTGAGTAATTGAAAGGGTGTAGGTGAGTGTGAGTAATTGAAGGGTGTAGGTAAGTGTGAATAATTGAAAGGGTGTAGGTAAGTGTGAGTAATTGAATTAGTGTAGGTAAGTGTGAGCAATTGGATTGGTGTAGGTAAGTGTGAATAATTGAAAGGGTGTAGGTAAGTGAGTATTTGAATGGATGTAGGTAAGTGTGAGTAATTTAATGGGTGTGGGTAAGTGTGAGTAATTGAAAGGGTGTAGGTGAGTGTGAGTAATTTGAAGGGTGTAGGTAAGTGTGAGTAATTTAATGGGTGTAGGTAAGTGTGAGTAATTGAAAGGGTGTAGGTAAGTGTGATAGGTAAGTGAGTATTTTAATGGGTGTAGGTAAGTGTGAGTAATTGAAAGGTTGTGGGTAAGTGCGAGTAATTGAAAGGGTGTAGGTAAGTGTGAGTAATTGCAAGGGTGTAGGAAAGTGTGAGTAATCGTAGGGGTTTAACGGGTGTCTCCCCATTGAGATGTGATGCTCCTAGAGATGAGGGTGTGGGCAGTAGGTGTGTATATCTGTGATGAGGGTGTGGGTAGTAAGTGTGTATGTCTGTGATGAGGGTGAGGGTAGTAAGTGTGTATGTCTGTGATGAGGGTGTGGGTAGTAAGTGTGTATGTCTGTGATGAAGGTGTGGGTAGTAAGTGTGTATGTCTATGGTGAGGGTGTGGGTAGTAAGTGTGAATGTATGTGATGAGGATGTGAGTGGTAAGTGTGTATGTGTACAAAACTGAGCCTGTGTGTTCAGCGTCACGTTGAGGCTCATGATTCGTTAAAGGTATGTTAGGTGTTGCCGTTGAGGGGATATATGTAGTCCCCTGTCAGGGTTAGTGGTGAGTGGATTGCTATAGGGGTATTAGGGTTTTAGGGTTTTAGGGTTTAGAGTTTATACATAGCCCTGGAGGGGGTGTGTCATGTTGAGCTTCGCTTACGTTACTTTCGTCGCCAGTAGCATGTTCATAATTGCGAGCCAAGGCATATGAATAAAAATATACATACACATACACAAACACATACACATACACATGCATATACACAAACACATACACAAACACATACACATTCACATACACATTCACATTCACATACACATTCACATATACATACCTATGCAAACACATACACATACACATTCACATTCACATTCACATATACATACATACAAATACACATGTACATGCACATGCATAAACAGATACACATACATATACATATAAATATACACATGCACAAGCACGTGCACACACACGCACATACCGTGTGACATGAGCCTGGCCCACAGAAGATAGTCGACGCGCCTTTCCGTTGAGACGTACATTGCAGACAGTGTCAATGACACCACACACTCGTACCACTCAGCCGCATCAACACCAGCACCTGAGGACAGGACAAAGTATGTGAGTAACAAGTATCAGGAAGACTAGCAAGCACAACGAACACATAGCTTAACTTAGACGCTCTGGAGTGGTAGGTGATAAGTAGCAGCGTAGAAGTCAGAGGACATGTATATATATACACACATATATATTATATATATATATATATATATTGTGAGATAAGGAATTCACGGCTAGTTAGTCACACACTTGTTGTAATAGTAGTATAACAATATGTTGGTGAAAGACTAGACTGTAATTCTGGGCCCAGATCTATATAGTTGATAATTTGTCAGTATAATAATTTGGTTCACAGAATTCAAACAATGACACGTGTCAAGATATTCTAATATGAAAGCTCGGCACTACGGCACCTACGGCCCCTAGGCCGATCGCAATATATATATATATATATCATATACGCGTGTATATATTCATATATGCGTGCATGTATAACAGTATGAATTACCCCAGCGTATAGCTATACACCATTGACATTCCATGAGAACACATGTACACACAAGACACACCTGGCTCACATGAGTCGAACAGGACGAATGCAGCCTCGACTATATCCACGTGAGTCATGCTGTGTTCAGTGGCCGCATAGAAACTATCGAAGAAGTCTGATTGGCTGTGTACCACCCGGAGCACCGTAGCAACCAATGAGATGTGCGCGATAGACCCCTTGGCAACGGATGCCATGCACAGCTCTGTCATGTCCGAGGCAAACGCTACAAGTGTCGCACCTGAGAAAACGGGTGAGAGTACAACCATGTTACACAAACAGAACACAACTAACCACGACTCAGTATGATAGCATGACCAAACTTGCAAACAAATAAACAAATAAATAATTAAACAAATAAATGAACAACAATTAAATAACAAACAAATAAATAAATAAACAAACAACAAATAATCGGCCAGAAGGATGATATAAACCAACCAGGAGAGCAGGTAGTTTACAAGTTATAACCGACAGCTGACTGTTGAAGTGACAACAGCACAGACACTTCAGAGACGTATGAGCAGAGCCCACGCGGGAAAGGGGTGGACAAAGACTGTACTCACCCCCAACGCATACACAGAAAATATAAACGTACGGAAGGTGTAACACATATACAAATAAGTGTAACGTATCAAGGTTCTTTTCATACAATCAAAATAGACGTATTTATATTTTATCTATACAAGTGAGATAAACATACGAAGATCTGACTCATGCAATTAAAATGAACGTATTTATATTTTATCTATACAAGTGAAATAAATATACGAAGATTTAACGCATACAGGTAAAAAAAAGGTACGAACATACAAGATACATCTCATAGATTAAGACAATCGACTACATATACTCACCACCGTATATCTCATAAAATTAAGACAAACGTTTATATATACTCACCACCGTATATCTCATAAAATTAAGACAAACGTCTATATATACTCACCACT
>NW_014038579.1:7490-9584 GCF_001186125.1 Sphaeroforma arctica JP610 | reverse complement strand
ATATATATATATAATTCGTAATATATATATATATATATCATATATATATATATGTGTACACACACACACACACACACACACAAACACACATACACACACACACACATATATATATAGTTACATACATATATACGTGTTTCCTACATACAAACACATATACGTAAGTATACACATACATATATTTATGTATATATCCACAATTGTTCGCGACTACCTTTTCCATGTCACGGTCGCCGTGTCCTAAGTCGATCTCATCTCCACCGTTCTGCATGTAGCTTCCTGGTTGACATTCACATGTTATTGATAAGAACAATTAATACAACCAGAGTTTATATACGCTTGGTTATATTATAAAGTAATTGGTTATATAAACCGAGTTTATATAAGCTTTGTTTTAATACATAGTAACAGTTGATATAATGTGATTTATATGTAAAATAAACGAGTATTTAACAAGGGTTTAAAAATAAAACTCGTCTTCGTCTATATCACAATAAGCACTTGGGTACACCGTCTATTATTTAGGATAGTAATAAGTCAAAACAAACACACCAGTAAGCCATCTATCATCTAGGATATTAATAAGATGTGGTCGGTAGGATAGGTACACAACACCCAAGGCAACTGGTAAACCGTCCATCATTCAGTTCAACTTTAATACTCAATAGATATACACATAAACTAACACATAGGTGTCAATTTATCAATATTGACACTTCTAAAAGTGTCTGTATCAATATATTAATATATTGAATGAAATTCTACAACCCATAGCACTTTTAAAGTATCGTTTTTGAGGTCACACAACTACTCACCTGTGACAGCACCCATGGCCGCATGTTTGCTCTCAGCCACACTGCCCCGCTCGCTCTGCTCTTCTATTTTTAGAACACCCTTCTCCGGGTCGTTCGCGGGTATTCGGCCAGTGGTATGGCTATCCCATCGGAATGTGGCGTTATCAATCTTGATGGCATAGCTGTGATTTGATTGGACGAGAATATGCGATATTTCGTTTTTAAAAAAAAACAACAAAAAACGTTAATATTTAAAACGTACCAAACAATATAGAGAATACATCAAAGTGGTTGACAAGGATCTGTTGGATATATACATATAAATACAGATACAATAGAAAAAAAAGAAAAAAAGAAAAGCTAAGTAGTACAGTCATAGTGTAGTGCAACAGTTTCCTGCTCAGAACACCAAACCCATATAAAAATACGGAGAGAAACGTACAATAAGCATATCATCAATCATGAGAGAAAAATACAAAAAGCATATCATCAATCATATAATAATATAAACATAATAACATATGATTATATAACCATATAATCAAACAATCACATAAGAATATAATCACACCAACATATACTTATATAATCATAGAATTACAATAATACAATAATATGAACATAACAGCATATGATTATAAAATCATATAATCTAACAATCATGTAATTATATAAACATAACATATGATTATATAACCATATAATCAAACAATCATATCATAATATAATAAATATAATCAAATAATTATATAATAGTATAAACATAACAACATATGATTATATAACCATATAATCAAACAATCATATAATAATATACATATAGCATATGATCATATAACCA
The DNA here is from genome assembly GCF_001186125.1 of Sphaeroforma arctica JP610. Classification (NCBI taxonomy): domain Eukaryota; class Ichthyosporea; order Ichthyophonida; genus Sphaeroforma; species Sphaeroforma arctica. The sequence continues at coordinate 7,949 of NW_014038579.1, read as the reverse complement.
TAATGTCAAGTATCGTACTGGCGCACGCCACTAATTCCAAACATAGCACTCCATTCATGCAATACACTCATATTAAAGCCAATTGTTCACCCATCGCTACTACAGCACACAACACTTTATTACTAATTAGTTGTATACACATCACAGGTCTAGTAGAATAACCCCCCCCCCCTGTATATATAATATAATGTTAGCACATTACCCCTCTCCAGACAGATGCTGATCGTATGTGATAATCATTTGTCGTTCACCTCATATATATATAATATAATGCTAGCACATTACCTTTATACAGACATATGCTGATCTTATGTGATAATCCTCTGTCTTTCACCTCATATATATATATATATATACACAATATAATGCTAGCACATAACCCCTCTCCAGACAGATGTTGGTCTTATGTGATAATCCTCCGTCTTTCACCTCATATATATTTATAGATAAATATATATA
>NW_014038579.1:0-3991 GCF_001186125.1 Sphaeroforma arctica JP610 | reverse complement strand
TATATATTACTAATTTATATAATCAATATATAAATACAATATATATATATATATATATATATTTATTTCGAATTTATATATATCAAATAGAAATATACATATACATATATATATATTCGAGGACTAACAAGACGTACCGTACAAGCCCAGAGAACAATCTCTATGCGCACGTAGTACAGTTCTCTCAATCGCTTAGTCAGAATACTCTCCACATACGACATCTCCCATCCGAAGAGCTTGACCACACGGATACCATGCAGTAGCTCTGTAGTTGCCTGTGTGTGATTGTGGGTGCATTCGTAATGTGTACATACCTGTGAGTGTTTGTACACATATTGTATGTATGCGTTTATGTATATGTTCCAACATACACGTAATGTATGTGATTGTACCTATACCATGCTGTAGCTCTGTAGTTGCCTGCGTGTGTGCGGGTTTGTATGTGCGAATAGTACGATAGTATATATGCTCGTTGATATATAAAATGTATTATACTTATGTAGATAGATACTTATTGACTTCTGTGTGTTTGTGTACGTGCTATATACACGTGCTGTTTAAGTTTTATTCAATTTATAAAGTTCTGAACCAACACTAACTCTCAATTACTGTATCATGCAGAGATCGTGGAACGGCCCTGGTGTTGCCAGTGTGTATATATGTGGACACAGACGTGAGCCAAGATGTACATATATCTTATTAAAGTATGGGATTGAATGTCTGTATCTATTTTTAGATTATGTGGATCTTATATCATAATATATATAGCACACATGTAGCTTTGTTGATGCGTGTGCCTATCATATGTGCTAATCTCCTGTACAATAGAATGACCTCACTGCTATATATGGACTACCTATTTTTAGACATCTTATATGATAATATATATAGCACACATGTAGCTTTGTTGATGCCTATTATATGTGATAATCTACTGTACAATAGAATGACCTCACTGCTATATATGGACATACCTGAGCACGGTCGTCTGTGATGGGCATATGTTTACTTCGCACATACGCGCCTATGCGTCCCAACACTGTTGAAAGCGGCACCAGTAGAAACAGCATGGAGATACCTACGCGTGTGAAGACGTTGTATTGTACTTTAGTTCCTTTTAGGGTTTAAGGTTATAGAAAATTTAGGGTTTTAAGGTTTTAGGGTTTCAGCGCTATAGGATTATGGGGTTTAAGGTTCAGTTTCAGGGGGACTCGAGTAGGGACAACATGTAGATACGTATGGGCGTGCAAAGAAATTCAATCTCACTTGACTTAGTTCTCTCATTTTCAATTCAGGGTTTTGTTTTTATGGTGATATATGTGTGTGTGCTAATAAGTTCTTATACCGATTTTAGGGTTTTAGGGTTTTTTTGTCCGTTGTCCAATATTTGGTTTAGGGTTTAAGATTTAGGGTTTTAGGGTTGAGTTCTATGGAGATTCCTGTAAATGTGCAAAGGTAGCCGTATTTATATTTTAAAGTTCTCCTAGAGAGTGATCAAGTTGCGAGCGTTCGCGCAGGAGATATATAAATACGGATGGATGGTTTATTACCATTTATTAAATAGGTGTAGTTTACTTACTTTATTAAATACATGTAGTGTATGAACATTTACTATATATGTATATGCGGGCTACAAACATTTACCGAATATGTATATGTGGTTTGATAACAACCACTAGCTTTTATTATATGTCGAGTACGTACGTGCTCATGTTTGGGAAGGAGTGCCCGTCTCTCTGTGAGCTATAGGAGCGTCTAACAACTTAAAGGCGCCGTTCATTATATTCCTGTTCCTCTTTGATCATACTGATGGTGTTTGCACTAAAACCCTAAACCCTAGTACTCGCCCACAGGCCAATAAAGCCTAAATCCCTAAAAGCCTCGAACCAAGGGTGAAACCCTTATGACCAGTATGATAATTCTATTCGGTGTTTAAGATACGTTCCTCAATTGTTTATAGTCTGTTTATTCATGATTTTCTAGTCATGCTTGAGCCTCTGATCGAAATGACAAACACGCACACAATACTAGATAACAACTAGACAACAACTACATAACACCGGAATCACATACGCAGTTAATTGCCAATCGTTTGGTTATAGGCAGTTGGCTCGACATGTGTGAATAGCGCGGATATAATTAGATTGTACATTTTTTATGTAAACAGACCACATCCATTGATCAAAATTAAGAAAACATTATTGATGTTCTTACGACGTTGGTGTATATTTGCGATATTAGTGGAAAATTTACGACAATAGTGGTACATTTACGACATGGCTGGTGTATTTACGACATTGGCTTTACAGAGTCTAAGGGTTCGTACCTGCAAGGGCGGGTAGTCCTACGAACTGGATCAGAAAATATGTCGCAAATGCTATCTGCACCGGCGCGGCCCAGAGCAAGTTGACCAAGGGCATGAGCTCGAAGAATTTCTATTTATAGAACATAAACGGTGCGAATGATAGACCGAGATTGCATTGAAATCCATTGAGGGAATGTGATATCTTTAGGGTTTTAGGGTTTTAGGGTTTTAGCAACTTGCCCCGGGAGCGAGCAAGGTTTCTTGTTCTAAATCTCAAAGAATTTCTATTTATAGCACATGAACGGTGATAACTTTAGTTCGTACCGAACTTCATTGAGGGCTTAACGAATCTTCCAACCTGCCCCCCGGGAGCAACTACACCTTATATCTTGAAAGGGTGGTTGTAGTGTATTATTCTGAGAGAGGTGATGTTTATCTAGGACATTAATAACCCAACACCCTGTCCTGTCCTGTCCTGGTTGGGTGGGTACAGACCGTTTATACTGTCTAGGGTTTATTGGAACCATGGCGACGACATGCCATCGTAAGCCATAGACCTACTAGCAGCAATGAATTTGAAGCACAATACACTCTTTCAGCTTCAGAATGCACAAGGGGTCTGTGCATAAAGTAATATATAGCATATGACATATGACATACAACATAGAATATAAAACATATTGTATAATGTATCACATTTATAGTATATAACATATAACATAACATCCAACATAAAAAATATAACATATAATATATAACGTATCACGTTTATAGTATATAACATATAACATAACATACAACATAAAATATATAACAATGTATAACGTATCACATTTAACATCTAATTACATATAGACGGTACATAGACACACACTGTCAAATTGACACAGGCGTATACTATTATGCATCTACATGTAACATGTAAAATAAACTCTTCCATGTGTGCGAATACAGACCAGCATATACACATTATATATAGACATGCACTACACAGTCTACGGCATGTGGGCAAAACAGGCTCATATACTAAAACAACACTGATCCATATATAGCATATAAAAGTTAATATATATCCTCCAATATGTGCGAATAGAGACCAATACATATAATGTATACATACATGCACTATACAATCTACGACACGTGGATAACACAAGTATATATCATACGTACTGCTGACATGATGCACTTGAAACCCTAGAGCTTCAGAATCCTGCGAAAGACTAATAGATAACATGTCATACTAACGCATACCTGTGAGTCGTTCGCCAGGAGCGTCACAATAGCGCTGTGAAAAGAAAACACATCGAGTTAAGTATTGTGGTACTACACGTATAGCCCCTGTTGCTAAAGACAAGCATCGAATATAGGCTTGAATATAACACTATATGTATGCATATACATGTGTATAGATACATACCCCTGGCTGACCTCACTCCTTGCCGCCTCGTTCAGCTCAAACGAGTGCCTATACACTAAGCTGATGACCAGTGCACGCATACGCTGGCCTACACGGAATGCCTTGTGCAGATGGCGTTGGTTCGCTATACTTCCGATTGCAGAGGATAAGCCCAACCCAAACGCAAAGTACATACCCCCGCCTTGTTCATCAGTAATCCGGCTTACAAGCTGTGTGGATGTGAGAGATGTGTAAATGTGTGTGTGATGTGCGGATCAGAATATATA
>NW_014038580.1:0-9599 GCF_001186125.1 Sphaeroforma arctica JP610 | reverse complement strand
ACATATAACTATATATAGTGTATAACGTTCCTTATCTGAATTATTACAAAGCACATTCGAAGACGAAAGGAGTATGTCGTTTTCAACGCTAGTCACAATACTTCTTGAATCTTTGGGTATGCTAGCATTGGAGATGTGGGTATGCTAGTGCTAACCTTGAAACTGTGGGTATGCTAGATGTACAAGCTATGTGAATATTACACGATTAACAAGTGTTGCACAAGCAGACCAAAATATCCTGATACTATATACTACCTCGAATAAAAACTTACCAGGCACTTCCTCGGGGTACACGAGTGCACTACCACCAGCGTGGCTGGCAACTATCGCAATCGAGTGGTTCTGACTAAGCATAAGATATGCATTCAAGAAAACCATCACAGCGTCCAAACAGGCAGCAAAGCTGGTCTGATTTGTCTCCCCATCTACCATGCTATTCGCGCCTATGTCACCCCAGATATAAAGACTGCAGTCTATAACTAAGACCAGCAGATAATCGGAAGCTCGAGTGGGCCCTTGGCTAGTACGTTTCTTGGCTAGGTCCATGGTGCCGCTGTCTTGCGATTTTCAGTCTAATACAGTATGCCAGCATACACTTTGAGCTGAGCCATCTACTAACAGCGCAATACTAGGCAAAGTATGTACAATTATTGAAAAGAGCATGCATAATGTAAAACAGCTTTCTGACAGTGGCACTCAATGTAGAGTATTATTAGACCAAGAGTTCATGAAATAGAAATAGCATCATCGAGTGTTTTAAATACCATTATTTTGCACATATTGTTTAGCTTTTGGCCAAAAAAAAAGGAACATAACCCTACATGACAAACCCAATATTAATTGGTACAGAACTAGATATTTAAAAAAGACGCGCCGTACAGCATCCTGTGACAATAATATTTAAAAAATACCTCTCTACTCTACTAGTATTTAGCTAGTAGAGAGGCCTAGTGGTCTAGAGTAGAGCATAGCCTCCTAAAAAAACCAGCTAGAGATTCCTATGTTTTAGTAGAACTATGCATATTAATTATACATAAATATTTCATTTATTTTATCATGTTGGCAACAACAGAGTTGAACTTACTTCTGAAATGTAAAATATTTAGTATGTTGTTGTTGGCAATACAATGCTGTCTCCGCAAGTATCAACTGCAAAAGCATAATATGATATCAGAGCGATGCCTGGGAATACGATAGTGATACACAAACACGAGCTGTGAACAACCACGAATGATGTAACACATCATACATATTATTACAGACTTGGGTCTGACAATAGTGTTTTGTATACAGCGTGCCAATAAGCTATCGCCGTCACGACCTATCCTTGTATTAATCTGCTCTCGCGATTTTTTGCGACCCCGACATAACCACAAATAAAAATGAGACTTCGCCGGTCGTAATACACCACCATTGGTCTTTACTCTCGAGATCTTTTAACTGTAGGGATCAAGCGTGCTGCTGGTAAGCAGGTTATAAAAATTCACCTCGGTTGAGATATTAATGTGATATAGATCAACCGTGCACTAGATATGTACGCCGATAGGGGGCGCCTATGTAGTCTAAATTATGCAGGTAGAAGCAAACACACTACTATTAAACCGCTGAGGCCAAGAATTTTCAAATGAACAGCTTTCGCCACATGAACATTTGAAAACATACAGAATGACTCGAGCATGTCAAATTCGGTAATCGAGATTACCTGGCCAAAGTCCAAGCCTTCCGGTGACAGCTATGTGATTTCACTCAGTGAAGCATTATCAAACAAGCGTGCGATTATAATTCTAATGTGATATAAATTGACTGTGCATTGGCTGAAGTACGCCCATTTGAGACGCACGCACGATATATCATAACCGCATGTGGTATAGAGCTGAAGTGACAATGATAGTCTAAGCTATACAGACAGAAAGCTAATATACAACTGTTTAACCGTTGAGGCCAAGAATCTTATTAAATAAAAACAACTTCCACCACAGGATCATTTGGAATCGTACAGAACGGCTCGAGCATGTCGTCGGCAATCGAATAAGTTATATCGCCTATCTGGTCAAAACTTCAGCGTCTCGCAACGTCAGGTGATAGCTATGTGATTTCACTCAGTAAAGAATCCTCACTACTAGTGAGCATGTTAGAACGATCCCACCTCGTTTTGAAAATATAATGCCAAAAATAAGATATGAATTAAACGTGTGGACAAGCTGAAGTATGTCGACTGGAGGCGCACACGCTATATATCATCATTTACATATGGTATAGGTGGAAAGACTTTAATAGTCTAAATTATGCAGATAGAAAGCAAACACTCAATTTTTTACCCACTGAGGCCAGGAATTTAAACTTGAATAGCTCCCGCCGCGTGATCAGTAGATGTCGTACAAAATGGCTCGAGCAAGTCCAAATCGGCAATTGAGAAAGCCGTATAGTCTATCTGGTCAACGCCCCAGTCTTTTGTTTCGTCTGATGACAGCTGTGTAATTTCACTCATTAGAGCCTCCACAGAACTATCTTCGAATACTTCCGTATTCGCAGACAAGCACCGAGACAAGTTCATATTCTTTACGTAAGTACGAATAATAGTATTCTGCCCAGCAGCATTATCTTCACAAATATGTGAACTGCTTGCATGCTCAATCCTGTTGACACCCAATTCACAGGACTTCTGATCAGTCAAGATGATATCAGGTGTGCGAATGTTTACAGTGCTCAGAGTATTTGCTAGCACCTGCGAACGGCAGTCACTAGTCGGCGACGACGAGTTTGAACATGATGCTGCGCACTCGGCTGTATCCGTATCACTACCCACTGACACTCGTGTGGATATCTTCCTCGCATTTGGCTTTCTGTCTTGCAGGACCACCGTCGGAATACTCTTTGTACGAACACATCTATTGAAGCTCGCATCCTTCATGGGCCTTGGTATAGTCGGGTTATCAGTTCGCCTGTTGGTGATAACTTGTGAGCTGGGGCCTGTGTGCCTGTATCTCTCACTACCTCCTACATGGAAACCACCTGGTCGTGCATCACCGTACAAGTAGGACCCAACCGGTCTAGTCTGTTGTGAAAAATGTATATTTCCGACCGCCGATGTCTGCCTTCGTTGAGAGCCATTTGGATACACGTCTGTTCTCCTACACAAATCAGATCCACCAGGATACTGCGACTCAGGCGTCGCCATACGATTGCCACCATTATTAGTCAGTCGTATAGGCTTGGATGATCGTGTGTATGGTTCATGGTGTGCATATTGATACGAATATGCCCGTTCGTGAGGCCGCCAACGCGGTCCATAGTATCGACTATTGTAATCACTATGATAATGGGGTTCTCGCTCGTGATATTCCTCTTCATGCAGAAATCCATCTCTGTGTAAATCCTGCTGCCGATTTATAGAATGTATTATTCTGGTCCATAGCGGGTTATCTATAGGTTCTGAATATGCATCACGCGAGTGGCCGGCTTCGTTCCACATATAATTGCGATGATCTGCGAAATCTTCCCGCATGTGCGGGTAGTGGCTTGCCGCAGCACGTCGTCTTACATGATCAACATGGTAATTTTCATATCTGCTGCGAGATTCAAAGGCTCGTGGACAAGGCTCACTTTTCGTAATGCCACCTGTGTGGTGATGGGGTTGTAACCCCCTTGCAGAACTCGTCGACGAGGGGCTCATCTGATCACGAATTGATTCGGACTGTTTTTGGTCATCTCCAAGGGCGTTCTCTTTCACCCCTACACTGGACTGTCCTGATTTCGGTAAAAGGAAAGGATTCTTGCCCAGCATGGCCAATGGCGGCGTCGGTGATACATGTTTCAGTCGGATGTGCTGTTTCATGTAAAATGGAAAATAATCAGTCACCAAGAATCTAGAGAAAAAGCGAATCTTGTTCATTTAGGGTACAAAATCAAGGTCTACAATTAAGTTTAGTCATATACCTGATTCATTGAGTGCTCCGACGCGTATTTACGATTACAATCCTCACAAGCAAAGGTGCGGTCAAGTTGTTGATATGACCTACGAATCCGTTTTGTCGACGTTGCTTTCGGCTTATCCGAACCATTATCGGGGGAACCTGTAGGGTCGTCTAGAATATCTATTTTTCTATCAGACTTCATGTTGGAAACGGGAAACTATGTATTTAACTCTGAAGGGTATCAATATCGTATCAATAATTCATTCAATTGGTTGATTTTCTATAGGTTTCGCTGCTCTCGTTTTGTTGATCGTTGTTCTCTCTAAAGATTCATTGCGAGTTGAAAATTCATTTATGAACGAAAAATGTATCGATCCTATGTATATATATATATATATATATATAAATAAATAAAATTAATAAATGAGGTAAAACATTTTTTTTAAATATCTACCCATCCCCTCCGACCAGGGCACCAGCCCCCAGGTCCCAGCCTCTCAGGCCCCAGGCGCCCAGCCCCAGCGGGCCCAGCCCGATGAAGTAAATATTTAGGAGAGAATTCTGAATTCAGCTGCCGTTTTGAATTGCCTCCTGTTTATCTTCTCTCGCGTAAGGAAACAAGGTTTTTTTTCAACTGAACATTGCCATTCCAGCAATGCTATTTATTATGACTATTTATCTATATATATATATATATATATTTTAAATATTGACATAGCCTTCTAAATTGAATAAGACGGCTTGCATATTTACTTTCAAATTTTCTTGCTTGATTTTTGTTTTCCCAATAGAAATCAGTTCTCCGCTATTTTTTATTTTTGTTTATAGTTTTATATTCGCTATTTCCAATATCACTCCACAAGTTGCGGGGCGATTGGTGAATGAGGAATATGCAACCGCCGAAAATATTTCTTATCAGAAACAAGAAACGCATAGTGCTCCAGTCCCCGGAATCTAGCAGTAATTGTGGGGTTTTTTTTTGAAAGTATATCATGCTCAGTATAATTTTTCGAAGGGTCATCAAAATTCAAAAAGACAATGCTTCTTTAAACTTCACAGTTCAGTGAACTCCAGTCTATAAAAATTAATGTCTTTTTTTTTGGTTGTTTATTCTTTTTCACGAAAAACTAAACAAACCCAACACAAAGGTTTGTCCGAAATCATGAACTCGTGATGATGTTATTTATTTAGATTTTTCATGAATAGTCTGCACTCTGCTGGAGTGCTGGGACTTGGGATTTGAGTATTATTTTAGTTTTGCGTGATCGAGTCTGTTGAGTCAGTTCCTCTCTGTGGCGTGTTAACTTTGTATTCTGTACTCTGTATTTACTCTGTAGTCTGTCACAGCCCAAGAAGAGCCTAAGAGGCCCAAAGGCCCAAGCCCCAAACTCCCAATGGCTGAACTTGTATTTAGTACATATAATAGAGAAGTACATTTGTTTTTAAAAAACAATAAAAACAAAACAGAAAAAAAGCAATAAATATGTATGTACGTAGAATGAAAGGAAGTTTTTTTTAAACAAAAACGTTAGGGGGGGCGCATATTTTTTTAGAATAATCAACAATATATTTTTGCTCTTTTTTAAAAAAAACAAACAAAAACAATTATATTACTTTACAGTTTGCACGTTGCACTGTACTCAATACTCAATATTGTACACTTCTTCTTCCCTCTTCTAAAGTTCTTATTGTGTGCAGGACTGCAGGACTGCAGGTTGTAGTTTGCACTTTGCACACTCTCTACTACTCTAAATAAATAGTATTTTGTAGAGTAGTCTCCAGTCCCCACTCTCCAGTCTCCAACCCCAAAAGCGTATTAACCTATTACGAATAGACTGTCTCCGGTCACCCCAGTCTCCGCTGTCTCCAAGTGACAACTGCAGTTTTTTTTTAAACTTCGAGTAGATTCCTGTATTTAAAATATATACTTTTCAGATTGAATAAATATAAGCGTTTCCGTTCAACATTTCTGCTTTATGAAAATTTGTAAGGTGCATGTATCAGGTCACAAGATTGTCCTATATTCCGAATTGTAACGCCGCAACAACCCGCTAGATTTCCTCACATTGGTCCATTTTGATTGAATTCGGTATAGAGTGCAAGTGCAAGATTGATATTTCGTTTATAATTTTCTTTTAAAAAACGAATATGTAGCGTTTCCGTTCAAGTGATTGAACTTCTCTTAAATAACGTACAAAATGATATGGTTTTAGTTCAGTATATTGTTTTTAAAAACAAAACAAATGTTATTTTTTTTCATACATACGTACATATAATACATAATTATTGCATTTATTTATATTTATTTATACTATTTATAATCTCGATTGCAAAAACTGAAAAACAATAGACAACAAACCCTATTTCTAAAAACGACAGAAAGTTATGTGTATTTCAAAAAACATATGTTTTTACTTTGAATAGCCCGACGGCTGTCAGACTGTGACTCAATATACGACTGTCTCACACACTGACACAAACCATAGTCTCACAGACTCCACTCTCACATTGTGACTAAATATTTTTATTTTTACTATTTCTCTCCCAATGAATAGTGCTCTCTTGATTGTGGCACTGCCACTGGCAAAGAGGTAGCCTACTCTCTACAAAAAAAAATAGTACTTAGTCATAGAGCTCTCTCTCTCAGGTCCAAGCTGTCCTGCGGTCCAACTGAGTTTCCAACGGACAGTCGGACGTTAATCCGTTCAGACATATTTTCTTTCTTCTCTCTCTAAATGCTGACTGAGAGTTTAAGAATTGGTCTAACTCTTGTTAGTCTTACTCTCAGTCTCTTCTCGCCTTTTCTCTCTTCTTGTTGTGTGGGTGTGTGACTTGTGTGTCGGTGAAAGGACATAACAGACTGACACTGGTTTTTGTTTTTTTTTAGAACAAAAAACATCAACAACCAAATGGTGAGCCATGAGGACGGTGAGTCGGTGAGCTTTGAGGACGACGAGCCTTGAGGGCAATGAGGGGTGTGTGACCTGTGGAAGTGTGGGCTGTGAATCTGTGATGCGTGAGCCTGTGAGGCTAACCTCAATACGTTTCCCATTATAACATTTTTATAGCAGATAAATAGAAACTGCTCGGTAGACTGTAGGAGTCTGATTACTGATATTCCAAAAAAAAGAACAACAGTAAAAGGATATAGAGTAAATAGAATAAACCTTTATATATATAAAATGTTAAACTTATACAGGCTTACAGTAGTTTGGTACGAAATATTCAATTCATCATCAATCATCAACTCCTCACGGCTTTATTTAAAATATACAACAAGTACAACAACCTCACGAGAATCACTGCTGACCGCTCAATGCGCTCATGTATGGCAGCCTGGGCCTCACCGCCCTCACGTCTCATAAACCCGTTTTGTCTATATGAGATAAACTTTTAACTTCTAAAAACGCAAAAGGTTTTGTTTTTTTTTATGCGTATAATAAATATAAATCAAAAGATCAAAAAAAGAATTACATCATGTGTATGATGTGTTTGTACTTTGTATTCAGTAGTAAAAGTACACTGGTTTACATATTGTACCAATGAAATTGCCATATTACATTCCTATACCTTTACTAATTTTGTATTGGGAACCCTTTTTAAAAATACAATTTCAAACATTAATAAAAGCTGACCCAGAGGTACATTTAAAATTAATATTATTGGCAGACAATACAAATTATTCGTATTGACGAGTAATGAGCGTATGCTTAATCCCATCCCGATCGGACTATTGGATCAAAAGTTGTGAATAGTACATATTCTACCAGAACTGGGTCAATCTAGCCAGACGTAAGCGTTATACAAGTCCATCCATACCTAACAGACCTTTTCTGGCTTTATAGCATACTACTTTAATTGTCTATGGGAAGTTATTTATATGTGCGCGTATAGCGAATCTGGACGTGTATTTCGGGTACCTCACGTTCTCACTGATATAAAAGATACTGGTTAGAATATGAGGCACCCGAAATACACGGACTCGCTATATATACGCGCACACACAACCCCCCATAGACCATTCACGTAGTATGTTATAATGCCAGAAAGGTCTGTTAGGTATGGTTGGACCTATATAACGCGTTCGTGTGGCAAGAGATAGACCCAGTCTGGTACCGGAATACAGAATGGAATACTTCATAACTTTTGAACCAATAGTCCGATCGGGACGGGATTAAGCATATGTTTATTACTCGTCAATACGTTGAATTTGTATAGTTTAATTGCCAATGAAATTAAGTTTTTAAGGCGCCTCTGGGTAAAGTAAAAATCTCCTGTCTCCGAAAACCCAATTTTTTTTTTATGTTCACCGCTCCTCCTAGAATGATTTTATAAATTAGAATTGTTTTTGTTTTTTTTTAAAACCAACAAAACAACTTTTGAACATATATACTCATAGGAAAAACAATCAAAACACATTTAATTTTCTATTTTACTCTACTACGGTACACTGCTCATTATCTAGCAATAGGTCGGTACTCGGGAGTTGGGAGTCTTGGGAATTTAAGTTTGGGAGTTGGAAGATAAGATTGGTGGAAGCATGGGAATGTGATCAGAGAATCGCCAATCAATATTGAATGTTTTATCAGTACAAAGTCTTAAATAGTTCTTTTCTGGCCAACTGCAAATACGCCGAACACATGTCGTGTTTGACAACTAATACAATTTTTTTTTTAAATGTACTGCTGCACACATATACAAAATGGAAGAAAAAAATCATGCCTTGGCGTCGTGACTCGACAATTCGACTTTCGACAACACGTTGCGAGAATAGCTAACATATTTACTCTCATGGAAGCAACTAGTAGGTAAAGCTTGAACTGACACTCCACATAACCCACTAATATACTTTATTTTTGTTATATTTTCATGTACGAACATCTTTTGATTCTTCTTCATTTCTATTTATTTTTTTGGTTATTTTCCCTCTAGTCACCATGACAGGACTCACAGGAGTCACTCATAAAACCCTGAGTTATAGGACTTCACAGTCCAACTTAAAAATTAAAAAAAAAGCAAAAAGCAAAACAAACGAATATGTACAACAATTTTTTTTAAGTATATTTACTAAGTATATTACTGGCATTGTGCCAGCCCACGCCCCACGGGTCACCGGCACACGGCCATATGCCGGGAGCGAGCGCTATTTGACATATATGTATTTTTTTTTAAATATGTCAAAAGTTGTGACATGTGTGTTTTTTTACGTTAACTCCTCTCCTTGTGTTGACCACAAGAGAGAGACGCAGTAAATATTTTATTTTTTTCGCGTTCAATTTTCGGAAGGCTATGTCGTGTTTTATAAAAAGGACAAATTATGTTTGGTGAAGGACCATGTTTATGTTGAGAAAATACACTTGTGTATTCTTCATGGCGAGAAAGACCGACGGGTAGTGATCCATCCGGTATGCCTGTATCTCATAGATTATGACGGACCTAACCAGTACAAGTCCGATCCTCGAAATCGATAGCACAAATGATGGCATAAACAGCGGATCGACAGTTCAGCAGTCGTACTTCAACAATACAATAGACACGAAAAGTCACCTGAATGGTAGCAAGTCGAGCAAATAAAGATAGTTGCAAAAGCGAAAATATTTTATGAATAATATATATATATATATGTATATATATACAAATATATGTATATATATATATATATTTATATATATATGTTTACATATT
>NW_014038581.1:3170-9615 GCF_001186125.1 Sphaeroforma arctica JP610 | reverse complement strand
TAGCTATGTATCTACTATCGTATTTAGATAGCTATGTATTCACTATCTTATTTAGATAGCTATGTATTTTCTATCGTATTTAGATTGCTGTGTATTTTCTATCTTATTTAGAACGCAATCTAGCTATAGACATGTAGCTCATTCCAACAAACAATATGGTGATATTTTGAGCTAGGGTTTACAGAGGATCATGTACGTTTTGATTGAGATTTGCCATATTCGATGCTGTTGGGTGGGTATATAGTCTCAAAAGGCAAGAGCCGTGTTAAACTGAGTGGGCTCGGCCCGTGGCCAAACTGGTTCTCAAAACCCTAAAACTCATCATATAGCTCTATATTTGAATATAACTACGCATATGGGTATTGATCATACCTATACAAAGCAGCATAGTCGCACAGGCTATCGACCTGGGGTATGTACTATAGTGAATAGCTTAGCTTTAGACGTGCGAATGATTGTATTCGGTACCTCAGACGTTACCGGCTGCCGTGTGCTGTTATGTTGGTCGAATCATCGAGGGTGTTGCGTCCATGAGTGTTGCGTAGTCGAGAGTATCGGTGGCCTGGCTGATTAGACTGCTTGTGGGACTAGCACACCCGTCTTTATACCACACTGCACCTTGTACACGGTATCTTCATAGTCAACGACGACATGCGCGTGTTGTGTTCGAGCAGGGGCTGTACGCACACACACACAGAGAGAGATTGTGTGAACTCACCGGCAGTTTAGATGTGTATGAATTATTGGACCTCAATCAATGCAAATGTATTGATCCGAATTGTTCTATTGTTTTGTGTCACTGGAACGCCCAATTGTCGTGCCTTATATAGATATGTATGTATTTTAGTGTATATTTCATCGTGTGTGTATATGGGCTTGAGTATATCCCTGTAGACACCCACACATGTCTGTCTACACGCGCCTCATAATACATCTGAGTAGTGTTCCGTATTATACCTACGAACCTTTCAGGGGTTTAACTTTGCGGAGGCTGTGAACTTCGCACCCGTTGCATGGCTACCATGGGGCCTGAAGTCCGCCAAAAGCTATAGGAAGAAGGGACGAGCCCCAGTGTTCTCGTTTGAAGAGATTATATTTTGCGCCGGAATAAGGTGAGGATAAATAGGGTGTCTGCCAAAATAGCATCCTGATTAACACAGGGCTTTCTTTCTTCATGTCTTCTTTGACGGGTTGGGATTTCGTGCAAGGAATCAGGTGCGTGAAATCAGATGCATGTCAAAATAGCATTCGAAATTATGCATTCATACCTCTTCACTAGTATGTATATGGGGAGATTAATATTCTGTGCGTCTATATATATATATATAGACGCACAGAATATTAATCGTATGTATGTATGTATGTATGTATGTATATATATATGTGTGTGTGTGTGTGCGTATATAAATATATATATATATATATATTATAAAAATGTAGAGTAATTGTATGGTTATATTGCCAACCTATGCATAATGCAAGGATAATGACTCCTCTCTTGACCCGATCTCTGGAGACAACGATGATCGTGCCAGTGAATGAAGACTCGGACACATCCCACATCCCACATGCTGATTCACTATCTATTAGTTCAAGCACACACTCCATACCTATCTCTGCTAACATACACCTATGGATTCCCATACACGCTACCAGGCACGAGTCTATGACCCCGCCCATGGCCCGATCTCTGGCGACCACCTTGGAAGTGTTAATAAACGAAGAGGATGCGCTCAGAAAAGCGCTGTGTAATGGCCAGGACGAGAATGCGATCAAGCACTGGACCAAGCAACCCAGATACTCGGCAGACGACACTCCTTTGCAGCAGGGAGAGGGTGGTGATGAGGTGGGTGTAGCTGGTGGGTGTAGCTGGTGTGTTTACTGTGTGTTTGGGTGTGATGGAGCCCTGACTGTGCTGTGTGGACTGTAGGTGTAGTGGTTCTGGTGATGCTTGTTAGAAAGTAGTGTATGACTGCCTTGTGTTGCTTGTTAGTAAGTAATGTATGGCTTCCTTGTGTTGCTTGTTAATAAGTGATGTATGACTGCCTTGTACAATTGGTTTATTTTGTTGGCAGTCATTGCGTCGGTGTTGCATTCTTTCCTCCTCTCTGTGTGTGTGGTCGCAGTAGTCTGTTGGGTTCGTTTATGGTAGTGGCAGCTTCTACCCCTCCACCCCACCCCCCAGCGCGTTTTGTCAGCGAGAGACTCTCCGTGTGGTTGCTATGGTGATAGGTGATCGTGTAGTAGGCGTACTGAAATCCATATCTCGACTTAAGCAGCGTGTATGTATTTGTGTGTGGAAGTGTTTGCAACGCATGCTCGTGCCTTACAAAGGAACTGTTGCTCCCAGTGACATGCACTAACAACACATAGCTACATGACAGCCTATTCATAAACTCGTGACTTGCTTACCTTGCGAAGAAGATGTATATATCTTTACATACCATCCATCTCCATATATATGTACTTATCATTCCCTACTCCCCCGTGTCCTGTAAGGAGCATATGTCTATCCAAATCAAACATACATTCACATCTGGATGCTCGGCCTCATCCTCCCTTTTCGCTGCCATGCAATTGCATGTCTTTGCCAATAATTCGTATGCTCACCAATATGTACACATTGACCTCACGTCCACCCAGCCCACCGCGAAAATGGGCCGAATGGCACCTTCACACAAAGCAGACATCCGCGTCATCACAGACACAACCAGCACACCCCCAGCCGATGCAAACGCGATACAGGCACAGTCTACAACCCCCGACGTGGCACGTCCAAGTTCCGCAATAGCAGAGGCACCCCAAACCGGTATAACCGAGTCGGTTACCATGGCAACCGGTACGACGGGTCCGGCTGTGTGCGATCGGGACACGAGCGAGAGGGATGTAGCAAAAACGCACAAGGCGGGACCATCCACGAATGGTATGGGCGCGTGTGCCACGGCCAAGAACGCCGCTAATTCTGTTATTGTGCTTGTGGAGGATTCTCCGGAAGCTAAGCCTGGTGCTGCACGGGAGATGTCGGCAGTGACGGTGGTTAAGCGAGAGGGCTGTAGCAGCCCTCGCATGGGGTCTCCCGGGGATGGGAGTGCACACACAGCAGGCAACCCCAAAGGTATGGGACTTGGTTGGTGTGGGATGTAGGGTTTTGTGGGTGTCTTGTCTTTAGGGGTCTAGGGTTTTAGGGTCTGGTATTGTACGTATTCGTATAGGAGCTGCCGTGAATGGTTATGTACATGCAACAGAGCATCCAACTAGTGTGTAGCTGCTTCTTGTTGGAATTTGGAATTTCAGATTTGGAGTTTTGAGAGGTTGAGGTTTTATAATCGCATTTGTATCAGCTGAACATGAAGGAACTTCTATGTGTTGGGTCCCAAATAAAACTTCTGATTGTCCCATATCTGCGTCGGAACTCAGCCCAAAATCTAAATAAGCTAAGACGATCCGGAATCGCATTCGTACCAATAGAGTCCAAAGTCAAAGTCGAAGTCAATGAGCTTACGCAGAGTGCAGCTTTTGAGAATCGGAATCTTCTGGTGGGCGATAGTGCCGAGGATTTATCAACCACCCTCACGTTCATCACAGACGCCTGGGCTTTGTACAGCAAGACCCCTACTAAGGGACGGGATACAGGCATGTGTTGACATGAACGTTTACTCATATATGCATTGTATACACGCTAAAATTATTGGAAATGCATGTGTTGGGTATCAGCTCGAAGGGAACGCGACAATATTTGCTGTGAGTGTATCTAGGACAGCAATATGCGTTAGGATATACTGCCAGGTAGGTATATAGGATCACGCATGTGTTGTATCTCTGCTGGTGGCTTGTTGGACTTACACTACAAACCCGCTACTAAGAGATGAGATCAGGTAAGGATTCACATGAACGTAAACTCGACTGTATCTGGGTAGGCTATGAGCGTTAGGATATACGGCCAGGTAGGTATATAGGCTCACGCATGTGTTGTATCTCTGCTGGTGGCTTGTTGTTCTTTCACAAACCCTCTGTTATAGGATGAGATGCGGGTGATATATTGTATGGATGTCTACTCGAGTATATCCGGTGGCAAACCCGCTAGCAAGGAACGAGGCACAGGCAAGCATTCGCATGGACGTATGCTCGGGTGTATCTATGTAGCCTATATACGTTTAGTAGCCTATATACGTTTTTTAGCCTTTATACGTTTAGTAGCCAATATACGTTTAGTAGCCTATATACGTTGGATTGTGTACTGCATTTGGTGTGGGTGTGCAGGTACTGTATCCCTGCTGGTGTATGTCTTGGATAAGTGTTGCCTGTGCGCGTATATGATGCGTCGAGAATTATGGCTATCGATTGACAGTACTGGCATTACCGGATTATTTATATTACCTTTTGCCAACACCTTTGGCCTGGCGGTGTCTGGGCTGTGGGCTGGTTTAGACTCATTGCTCGAATACTATACCTTCGTACAGTCGCTCGTATGATGAGATTACGAGCACCCTTGCATCCTTCCTTTGTACAAATGTACCTACCATGCGTATATAAAAACCTTATTCTCTGTGATTTTAAGAGTGTGGGGGGGAGACTTGCATCATCTGTTCCTTAACTAGTTTTAGTCTGCTACTTGATATCTATGACCGCGTCACCAAGCCTCCTATCAACATGGATGTATCTCCCACTATATCACGTCACAGGCCAAAAAACCTTGGTAGGCGTCTCGGGCCCAGGTCACATGCGCTATTGTTAACCATCCTCGTCCTCATCTGTTACCGGATATCCACGTGTAAGTGTACGTGTACGTGCATGTGTACGCATACGTGTACGTGTACGCGTACGTGCACGTGTATGTGTGCGTTCCCCAGCCTTGCCTGTCCACTGATATATCTTCCCCTATCTCGCTACAGGCAAGAAAACTGTGCCGTCCACTGTACGTTATCCGTTCGTATTCGAAAAGCTGGACGATGATCTGCGGCCATGCTACGTCTGTCACCAGACCTGCTTCTTCTCGTCTGTGACGTGCATTAGGTGTGATGAGCGTGAGCGAATGGCGTGTTTGCAATGCTCCCGCGAAGGACCTCTGTGCCACCATGACGGTGTCCACAGGGTGCTCAATTTGCGATACACTATGCAGCAACTCCGGGATGTGCTGAGTAAACTGAAGGTATGGGTCTGTATATGGGTGTAGTATCCCGGGATGTGCTAAGTAAACTGAAGGTATGGGTCTGTATATGGGTGTAGTATCCCGGGATGTGTTAAGTACACTGAAGGTATGGGTCTGTATATGGGTGTAGTATCCCGGGATGTGCTAAGTAAACTGAAGGTATGGGTCTGTATATGGGTGTAGTATCCCGGGATGTGCTAAGTAAACTGAAGGTATGGGTCTGTATATGAGTTGTATATGGGTATAATTTCCCGGGATGTACTTAGTATACTGAAGGTATGGGTCCTGTTGTTTGTGTTACAGTGTGCTAGTAGGCGCAAAGGCGTGTTTCTGCTCGCCCGTGAGCTGTACTAAACAGACCCGCCTCAGGCCTATGCAATCCAGCGAGGGTTAAGGTTTTTTTTAAACAGACCCGCCTCAGGCCTATGCAATCGAGCGAAGCCTCTGAACGAGCCAAACATTCCTAGCGACAGACAGCCACACTACTGCGAAGTCGCGAACAAGTACGATGTCACGGCACTCTGGTTTGTCTGTACTGCAGTAGCAAGTGAGCCACCGTCACCTGAAGTGTGTAGAGATAGTTTGAGGTACTACATAGGAATCTCCAGCCAAACCAGCTAAGGAAGTGCACGGCTTTCCATTCCTGCAAAGTTGTATCCGAAACACATCACCGGTGCGATCATCATATTTATAATTTCTTCAACAGCAGTATCTCCAGCCGAGCCTTCTCAGGAACGATGATACTCTGCTGTAGAGTCCACCAACAGGTTCCATGTCCATGCACGCCTTTCTATCACTGCACACTCAACCAGAAACCCGTCACCATTGCCGTGTTGATATATCCCTAAGTACTAATTATTCTCACCAGGCTTTTTTTTGTTTTTTGGTGTCTGTATTCAGGAACGGGGAAACTCGGCTGTCGAGTTCGCCAACAAGTTGAATGCGCTGCTGAGCGGCAGAGGTGCCAAGAGCAGGACTACCTCTCCTCGCATCAGCAGATGCGGCACACCCGTCCCCAACGGACGCCTGTCTGGACTTCTGGATGGGTCAGACACAAAGTTCGGTACAGTAACTGTGGGTGGACTGAGCGAACCCGGAGTGTTGTCCCTGGAACAGAAGAAGGCCACCATGGAGGAGTTTGTCAAGTTTCTCGACACTGTGAGGAATGAGGGCGACGAGGTGTGTGTGCTGACTGGACTTATATATATATATATATATATATATATATATATATATATATATATATATATATATATATATATATATAGTACTACGTACGTAACTAACTAATAACTA
>NW_014038581.1:0-2447 GCF_001186125.1 Sphaeroforma arctica JP610 | reverse complement strand
TGCATGTACACATACATATTGAGAAAATTATGTTGGAACCCCCAGTATGTTTTAGTGAAGGACTTATGATGATAAGTATGCGTCAACGTTCATGTAAATATACACAGCTATGAATGTTCATGGGTATAGCGCTTGAATGCTCCTCACACTCGCAAGTGTCGTGGTTTAGGGTTTTACTAAAACCCTTAACGCCTTCATGAATGTTGTATATCCGGGTTTTAGGGTCCTAGGGGTCGGGATTTTGTACGGTCACGGGTATGATTGTTTGGTGGTCCGTTGATGGTACAATATGTGTACGAAGCACCCACAATCATATATCCATGGCTGAATACTAGGCCTCCACTGAAGCGCATACGCTACATGTATATACCTGCAACGGGTATAGTTAATACAAAGCATATATGTTTTAGGGTTTATGGTTTAGAGTTTAGGGTTTACGCTACATGTATATATCTGCAACGGGTATAGTTAATACAAAGCATATATGCGGACCAGCGAGAAGTACCTTCAACCAGAGTACGGTGTTCGCCATTCGGCTAGTGTTGGTTTCTTGCTGGTAGTGATTTGCGTATCAGATATTTGGCCGAGTAGTCTTCGGCGCCAACTATTGACTCGCGTTTGCGGTCTATCTATTTATTCCTTGGGTGTAGCTCCGATTGAATTTCAGGGCTGAATATGTCCAGTCAGTTCTTCGTACTTTGCCCAAACGGCTATAATTACGAAGTACGTACCCAGCTTGAACAGACCCGATAACGCATTTTTTAAACTGACAGTGTAATAGACATCGGGCACGCGGATGTTCCTGTCAGATATGTCTTACGCACGGCCAATAAACTGCCCACAGTGGGAGCACACACATGTCTTTAGCACGTTAGCTTGTTAGTGATATGCAAGCCATCTTTGTTCCCGTATTTATGGCCAGTTGTTATGTATTTATGTGAGTATATATATATATATATGGCAAACCATTTTTGTTCCGGTATTTATGGCAAGTTGACAGGGGTTCGAAAGTGTTCACATGAACTCATGTGCAGATGTCTCTGTCACCACCCACAAACAGTGTGTTCATACGTTCACTGTATTTGTTTCGATATCTATGTTGAGCTGTCCGTGGTGTGTATACCTTCACATAGAGCTCCCAGACCTTGGCCCGGGCCTCCACTATCTCCCTATACCTAAAGAAAGATATCCTTCTTAGAGGTCGACATGGCTTATCATAGTGAACTATCTCATTTTACCTAAAGAAAGATATCTTTCTTAGAGGTAGACATGGCTTATTATAGTGAAGTTGTATTTCCCGGCTGTCTGCGATGTGTGTCCCGTCACATAGAAGTCATATACCTTCGACTGGTTCATTACTCAAGCTGTCAGTGGAAGACTATCTTCACACAGTACTCATACGCCTTTGCCTAATCCCTCCCTCACAGAGTGTACTTAACTGCAGTACCTACCTGAAAGCCTGCAAGCTCATCGACGACGCGCAACAAGCCTCTGCCATTGTGTTTCAGTATCTGAGACGACCACGACATGGCCAAGAAACTCCAGTCAAGTTAGACATCCCGAAGGCCAAGGCGTTGTTGAAAACGGTGTCTAAGTTCCCGTTCAAGACTATCGCGGTAAGTGGTTGGGTATCTTAGGACGTTTAGTTGTAGTATATGAATCTATATGACTAGATTAAAATAGATTGTGTATCGTTTATTAGTATGAATCTATATGTCTACATTAGACTAGATTGTGTATCGTTTATTAGTATGAATCTATATGACTAGATTAGAATAGATTGTGTATCGTTTATTAGGTAGTATTAGCCGAGAAACACCGGATAGATTTGACCTCAATGGCGACGGTGTTTAGTTGAATACCTTGTCCAACTTCCTAGTCAAGACGATCGCGGTATGTAGATGTGTGTAGGGGAGCTCAGCTATGATCTAAGGGCAGACATAGGGAGATGCGAACAGGTAGTATAGACATACATAGGGAGATGCGAACAGGTAGTATAAACATGCATAGGGAGATGCGAACAGATAGTATAGACATGCATTTGGGACGGACTATTCGGCCCACTAAATGTATTGCAGTATTAATTCTCGCCCAAATTCCACAGGGAGAAAAACTGCAAGGCGTGATTTTCAGCGCAGATATGTGGAAGAAGAAGGCCAAGCAGCACTGCAATATACCGACAGCCCGCGAGATATACTATGTCGATATCGAGAAGCTAAGTGAAATAAAGAAAGAAGGTACGGGTTGACACTGCACCTTCTATATAGTTCTTATCAGACTTTGCAAATTATACGGTTTTGAATGGATGTATTATGTGTATATGTGGAAAGGTGTTTGTAATTATTAGACAAAATATACATATTCGCTATTAGTATCGAAACAGTCTTTCTATATATATATATATATATATGTATGTACATGTATGTGTATGTATATGTATGTATGTG
>NW_014038582.1:1816-9634 GCF_001186125.1 Sphaeroforma arctica JP610 | reverse complement strand
CACACACACACGACACACAACATATATATATAAACTATATATAATATATATAAAACTAACTACACAACACAACAATATATATATATATATATATATATATATATATATATATATATATATATATATACACACACACACACATATATATATATGGTGTGTCCATAAAATAATGTAGTAACATTCACAGGGATCATTGCTAGTGTGATGGTCTGCACTTTCATATACACAAGTCTGGGTATAGAACAAAAGTTGTGGAGCATACCGAGAAACTTTTGCTTTGAGGCGGTTTGGCATCATTTTCATGTTTCTCGTCTGTTTTCCTTTCCGTATCCGGCTTTGTGCAATATTGGTTGCGGGTACTGATCAGAGGTGCTGATCTATAGTCAAACTGTCTCGTGGTCGGTCTCAGGGTTTCTCTAAATGTCCTCGCCACGGTTAGCTGGGTGTACTGCCTACTAATTAAGCTCTTGGGCACTTTTGTATTTTCTAATATCCCAGATCGACTCAGCCAACTTACCTGCCGGGTCCTACTATTTAACGCGGTCAGAAATGAGGTCGACGGTCGTACATTAATTGCAAATGTGCCTGTGTATGCGCGTTTTGCGACGTGATGTGCATCGTGAAACAGTGCTCGAGGAAGCAATCTATCGATCCTTCCACAAGGAATATTCCTAGCGAGATTGACTGCCATCTTTTTGTATCAAGCTAGTCTGCATCACAAACAACTCGGATTGTCAATAGCGCTCATCTATATATTTACTTGCAGCATGTTTATAAATGATGTATACGCCATTCCGACCCTCAATACGTTTTGCGTTGAAACGTATAAACTTGAATAATTCACGTTTACGTTCAACGGTTCAACGTTATACCAGGACGCCTCCATGGGTGTCGCTAATTCGCTATGCGTGCTGGCCTGCTGGGGCCTCCGCCTGAGCCCTGGCCCCTGGGTTCAAAGTTTTGAAGAGTTGCTCTCTCTCTCTGAGTAAATATTAGGTGCATAACTTTTCTTTCTAGTCGTTCGACCCGAATAATTCAAACGGGTTAAAGTTTATCAATCGAGCAGATAAGCGTTAGTATTATCAACCTATAAATCACCCCAGATTAAACGGATTAAAGTTAGCGACTCAGCGCCATAAGCCCATTCTTTACTTACCAATCGCGTGCATGAATGCGTGATTCATCAGCAAAAGCCAGAAGGCCATGGAAACTGATAAGTTTCCGCCGATATTTCTATAAAAAATAAGTCTAATCACATCACGTTTTCTTAAAATAAATCGGCCAAGATTTCTATAAAAAATATGTCTAATCACATCACGTTTTCTTGAAATAAATCCGCCTATATTTCTATAAAAAGTAAGTCTAATCACATCACGTTTTCCTGAAATAAATCCGCCGATATTTCAATAAAAAATAAGTCGAATCACATCACGTTTTCTTGAAACAAATAATCACACTGCCCATTGGTTTTTTTTAATTCTCGGCCGACACGTTCACCATAAATAAATACCCCAAACTCACACATTACAGGGTCAAAGCAAGCCAGAGTCCACCAGCAGCATCCCCAAGCCGAAAGGTTGGGATCCGGATTCAGGATTTGGGACTGGGACGGAGTGCCGGAGTCTGGGACTGGGACGGAGTGCCGGAGTCTGGGACTGAGAGTCTGAGACACAGGGACAGTCGGACAGGCGACAGCAAGGTCATTTTTTTAATTTAGTGATAAAATATAAATCGAACTATATCGCAGATCTGAGAAATATTCGACACAAAAGAGTCATTGTATTTTGAAAGACTGCTGGTCCCAGACTCCCGAGTCCCGGAGACCCGGACTGCAGGAAGAGTATGTACAAAGTGTATGATATATTTACATAAAGTATGTATATATATATATATATATGTGATGTATTCATATATATCCACATCCGTGTAGATATATTAAAGATACTTTACAATACTTCATGCTATCTACGTGCAGTCGTTGGCGATAGAAGTATCATGCTGTAGATTTCCTATAGTCTATGTGTGTTTATAGTCTGGGATATAATATCATAGCATTTGTGGTGGCCCTGAGAGTGTGATTGTACTCGTTTGCAGTTATTATATATTAGGTATCCCACGTGTACTATCACCTTTCATATTTGCGTACAAAAAGATTTGTGGGTCTTTAGAGTGAGCATATATATTGAGCGGGATGACTTATACGGAATAAGCACATTGGTCAAGAAGCTTGTAATATAGTGATTGATATCATTAGACAATGTCACGATGGATACGTTCAATATCGCTGGGAAATGGCATGAGCTCTCATTTTTCCGAGGACGAGAACGAACAAAATGATACCGAAATGTCTCCTACAGAAACACTCACGCGGCAACATACGCAACAGAACACCAAACTCAACTCAAGACCTTCAGTCGCGGATGAAACGGCGGTGGAAGTACAAGATTTCCTCAAGAATCATGTACACGCGTTCGATGTCAAGATGCTTGTGTCTTATAACCTCAAGAAGGGGCGCATATCACGAGATGTGTTGGTGATGACTTTGATATACAACCAGAAGCTGACTTCATTAGACGCTCGAAAACATAGTCAGGACTGCAACAGTGGCCATGCCAGTGCACAAGCGGGAACATATTTGTCACAATCACAAGATGCTCGCAATCAGGTTGACTGTGCGAGTGCGTACACGTCCGATAGCGATTCTGATATGAATATGGCATTAGAAATGGACAATAGTGTGCCTGCTGGTAATCTACAGTTCATTGATCCATCATACCAATCAGATAAGAATCCACTTGACTCGAGCGAATTGCCTTCACGAAGACGGACACAAGCAGAAAACGAGTTATCGGTTGAAAAGGACATTAAAATCAAGAAGTTTGGAAAGTTGCGACCCCGAGAGGTCGCAGAGTGTGAGGCGGTGCTCTCCTGTTCACAGTGCCGATTCCTGGGGTGTCTTATACTGGCGTCCAAGTATACTGAGGACACAGTGACCAGTAATAAGCAATGGGCTGACAGTACGCGCATGCCGGTGTGGTATGTGAACAAAATCGAACGCCACTTGTTGTACAGATTGGAGTTCAATCTACATGTCCCGGGAAATCTGTGGGACAAATGGTGCAAGGTGGTGTACGCACAGGTGCTCAGCACTATGGGATTTCCCACGGATCCTACGGCTGTAGGTCTGCTAAATACACAGTTCAGTGACACCAACACACACGATCTGATTTCTGCAGCAAGGCGCAGGGTGACTACATACGCCTCAGAGGTGGGTACAGGGGTAATTAGTAATGTAGCCTCTATGCTGCCTGCCCCAGCTGCTGCATTTGCTGCACCGGTTATCGCGACATACTTCCCTAAATTTAGTAATGGGCAGATCAAATCCGGAGAGAGTGATATAGAAAACGTGACACAGGGAAGCCCAGAAGTGTCCCAGTTACAACAGCAATCCGGCAATATGGGAGAGATTCAGTCGACAGAAAGGAATGGTGTACCTCAATGTGATTTCAGTTACCAGCAACAACAGATGCAGCAACGGATGCAGCAACAGCAGCAACAGCAGCACCAACAACAACAACAGGTACAAGAACAACAAGAACAACAGCAGGTGCAACAACAACAACAACAGCAGCAACAACTTCAAGAACAACAGCAACATCTACAACAACAACAGCAGCAACAACTGCAAGAGCAAGAGCAACAACAACACCAAAACAACATTCAGGAACAACTGCAGCAGCAACAGCAGCAACAGCAGCAACAGAAACAACAACAGCTACTGCAACAACAACAACTTCAGCAACTTCAATTACAGGAACATTTGCATCAGCAGTTCGAGCAGCAGAAGCAGGAGCATATTCGCCAGCAAATGCAACTGCAGTACGAGATGCAACAACAATACGCCGAGCAACAAGCTAACCAGCAACAGCCGTCAGACCCCGAGGTCCAATGGCGATACCAAGAACACTACGAACACCGTCAGAGAGAGCTTGAGGCTCAGCAGTATCGAGAACGGCAGTCGTTTCGGGAGACTCAGCGAAAGCAGTATGAAGACTATTTGAGAGGTAAGTCAACTCAGCCACAGCAGCAAACGCAGATGCAGCCACACGCGCACGACAGGGCCCAAGCACTCATCATGTCGAACAGCCGAGAACTCTCGGGCGATCGCATACAGCATCAGCAGCACATGGGGTTGCCACCACAGCGTGGACCGCCTACGCCATTACAGGTATTGTCACCGTATCTGTCACTTTCGTATATGGGGGGTGATACGGCGGCGCGCACGTCGGCCCTACAAGTACCCAGACCGCACTCAGAACCACCCACCCTGTCAAACATTAACCAAATCGGCAGTATCGCATACCCCATCCCTTTAAGAACCCCTCAGCTCGTACCTCAAGATAGAATGGACATCTATCAGCAATAGAACATAATGCGTACTGACTGTACGTTGGGTCCCAGGCAAGCTATATAATTGGAAAGTGTATAGTTGTTCAGCATCGGCAGTTCGGTAGACCCACAATTGATGTCTCCGACCCACGTGATATTGGTGTTGGACAGCAGCATCGACATGGGTTGGTTCTTTGGCTAGGGGGTTCATACCTACTATGTGCTTGTGATCATACTCTCAAGCAAGTTTGCGTGGTGGCTTACTTGTGAATGTTTGGCGTAGTTGTCCACTCAATGCATATATGTGAAATATCGAAATTAGAAAACCGTCTTTCACAGCCTGTGCACTTTAGATTTGGAGGTAATCAAAGAGATAAATGATTTCACCTCTGGGAGTGCTGCCAACCCGGATGGGAGCATTGAATGACCGTGATGAATCATCCACTTATTAGTAGCTAGGAGTAGTATTAAAACACTGATAATATTTTAAGTATACGTGCATACATATTTCAATCGCGACCTGTGCACCAAGTCTTCATATTTGAGTTGCTAGAGAATCTGTGAGCCTGAGGGGATCTATAACACGACAGTCTCATGCATGTCCCATAAAAAATTAGCTCATATGGTTTGCACTTTCTTCCTTTTTATGAAAATAGCCTATATACAGATATATACATAAACCTGCTCAGGACCACAGGTCTCAACGTACATATTGACATTGCATAAATTGTCCGCGGTCGTTTGTGATGCAGAGCCTAGGCTACACAATGTATTTAAACGAGTTCGATTAATCTATTGACCTTGCCATCTCCACGTGTACGAAGGCTTGAAATATATGGGAAAGGTGCCGTAAGGCGTAAGGTCCTAAGCATCTTCAACATATCTTTAAGTAATTTTTTTTTGGTGATTGACACCTCAGGTGTAGATCCGACAGTGATATACAGAGCTCGATGAAGGTATTCTGCTTCAAGCTGCTTCAGAGGAATCCGCGAAGGACGCAATGCCGGTCCAGCATGAAAACAGGCCCCCACTCGATTTTTGTCATGGCTAATATTGGAATGGAAAGGATTCAGCAGGGTCTTTCTCTTTGGTCTCTGTGTTTATTACATATTTAGGACCTTCATCTACATTTTAGTATGACCGCCTTGTTAACTACCCGCAGTCAATGTCAGCTCATCCGGCGTGTGAAGAATCCATATATCCTTCAGGATCGGAGCATACAACCCGCGACAGACGGGTAGTTCGAGAGTGTACCATATGTGCCTATGATCTTTCCCACAACCTACAGAGCACATTTTCTAGATCAAATAATGGCCCAGAACCCATCCGCCAATCGCTGCAGCAGCCAGAATGTATTGGCTCGTGCCGTCTTTCTTAGCACCACTCGGGCGCTTTGTTCCGCTGATGTGATCTGATGCGATGGCTGCGTTTGTGGACCCTCTCTGCTGGTGCAAATAGACAAAATAAAATAAAATTTAATGCGATGTTTCGGGGATACAAATAGATAGTGATGAATAAGTGTCAAATAGTGTAGCCATGAACAGCTAGAAATCTTGCAACGAACGCACTTGCAAAATTTATTACGCCATTGTCAAAGAATCAAATAGCATAGTAAGTCCGACGTTGTGTTGAAGCAAAGTTGTCACGCGAACAACCTGCAACAACTTACAACTTGTGGCATATAAATGTAAGATACTCATACCTTCAGCAAGTCCAGATCTTTCCTAAGTGTGTTATTTATCTTCGTGAGTCTTGCATTCTCCTCTTTAAACTGTTAAGAGTGGATTCAAGCGAAGATTTGTTTAGAGGTCGAGGATGAGGAGTGGGGAATGAGAATCACGCCAGAAATTTACCACCTCCTCAGTGGCGACAAACGCACAGTGATTTACACAAACTGTGCGTGAGAAACACGACTCGATCTTCACTACCAATTCAAAATTGGATAATACAGTCGATGAGAGAAAGCGAGCCTGTGTTTTTTATTTCGCTATACATATACATACTCATATACAACTTCAAGCAAGCTTGAGGATGACATAAACTAGAAATCATTTACTGATATGTACACACATATGTTCGTGTAGTACATAAATATGCACAATACGAAATACAGAGTTGGGCGGGTAAGCACGCGTCAGTGCATTAGCTTGAGGTTGACATAACTAGAAATCATTTACTGATTTGTACACACATATGTTCGTGTAGTACATAAATATGCACAATACGAAATACAGAGTTGGGCGGGTAAGCACGCGTCAGTGCATTAGCTTGAGGTTGACATGACTAGAAATCATTTACTGATTTGTACACACATATGTACGTGTAGTACATAAATATGCACAATACGAAATACAGAGTTGGGCGGGCAAGCACGCGTCAGTGCATTAATATACTCCAGTGATTATGAACAAATACGTGTGCAAAGTAGAATACATATGGCTATGCTAATCTGACTGGGAGTTTTATTATGTACTAAAATAAACATATAGACACATATCTCTTAAAAACTATTGTTGGTCTGAAAAGGCTTACTATGACCAATACATCAATAACATCAGTACAGGGTGCATTTAGATAGAAAATTGATCCGCAGATTGCCCACTCTGGCAAGTCGCATCGGAATACCGTAGATATGTTTCGTACACACCCACAAACAAAGCTCAAACCAAGATATATACCTTGTGTTGTACAATTGGAAACAAAAATGAACCTACACACACATGTACACACATACACACACACACACACACACATATATATATATATATATTGGAAAGTACATGTAATTGAAACCTAAAAGTACAACTATATGGACATAAAAAAAACCCCCACACACATTAGAAACACACACAGAGATAAATATATACACTTGTATAAACAAATGCTTATACATAAAAAAAATACACACAATATACAAACACGCACACGCACGCACACACATATATATAACATGCATGCATACACATATACATATGCGTTTGCATATACATAACGATAGACAAATACATAATACACACACGCACACACGCACACACACATATATAACATGCATGCACACACCTATACATATACGTTTGCATATACATAACAATAGACATATACACAATACACACACAAACACGCACACACGCACACACACACACACACACACACACATATATATATATATATAAACGTACACATCTACATATATACATTTCAATATACATATACATATAAATACACGTATATATATACATATATATCTCCATATACATATACAATACATACACACACACACACACACATATATATATATATATATATATATATATATATATATATATATATATATATATATACACATATATATATATATATATATATATATATATATATATATATATATATATATATATATATATATATATATATATATATATATATATA
>NW_014038582.1:0-1796 GCF_001186125.1 Sphaeroforma arctica JP610 | reverse complement strand
ATATATATATATATATATATATATGTATATACAGATATATATATATAAGTTTATATATATAAGTATATATATGTATATATCCTTTATTCATAGCTGTATATGTACACATGTGCGTGTGCGTGTTTGTACGCGTGTGTATACGTAAATAAGAAAGTATCAATGCTACTCCTCAGACTGAATTATGCCGGTAAAACACAACCCTCTCATATACATGACATTGAATATAAAACAAGACCATATAATGCGAAAGAAAAATATACGCTATAACAGCTAACGTACATACCGTTTGTATGTGTTGTGCAGCCGCGAGTGCCTCCTCGTCCACCTTGGGCGTTGCTGCAGAGATCTCCTTTCCTTTGGTACTTGCTGCTAGGGTTCCGGTTGACACAGGTTTATCTTGTGCATCGACTATTCCACTACCATTTACAATGGGTTCTTCTTCCTCCTTGTTCTTGTCGTCGACATTCCATACACATCGGAGCTTGTGCTCGCTCAACTGCTCCTGGGGCAGGTTGTTCCACAGAGACTTTGGGTCCTCAGATGCAGCGGCTATACACGTCTGTACCAAGAACTTGTCTTTCTTTGGGTTTGTAAGCGCAACATTAGGAGCGACTTTCTGCAAAATAATCAGTACAGTTGTTGTTTCGCCTGCATTGACCAAGCCTCCGTTGGGACGCACACAGTACCGTTTTGGGGCGGTAGTTTTAACCTTGAAATGCACGCACTTGTCGGCAATATTCTTGATCTTCAGCTCAACTGTCACAAAGTTTTCACCTGGGCGATCAAATACGATGGCCTGGGCTGGATTCAATACGACGTGTGGACCTGACATGATTGCAAAGATAACACTGAAAATATACGATAGAGTATATAGTATGTATATAAATATACAACAATAATGGTAAATGGTACACAATATGTAGTATGTTGATAAGTACTCTCACCATCATCATGAAGTGACATAAAACTTTTATTTTATTTTAAATTTTAGCTCTTATCCTGCCGCTGCTGTATTTTAAGTGTATTGTGATTTTATGGAAAAAATATATACAAATCTTTACACACCCAAAGTCCCCAACAACTTTTGGACTTTGGTAGAAGAGGCAGAAAAATCGTTCAAAGCACGAGATGTTTAGTTTTATTTAGTGTAGTATTTAGTAGTAGGCTATGAAGATACCGTCCTAAAAGGCTAATAACAGTTCAAAGATACTGCCTATCAAGAAGGCTAAGAAAATACTCGTGGTACAATTTTGAAGGCTATGTACTCACACAAGGAGAAAGAAATTAAACAAAACCTCAGTGTCAAAACTCAAAAGTTGTCGAACCTCTCATGTCGTACTTACATAACCTCCTTGTTTCATATGGAAGGCTGAAATTTCGATGTGTAGTCATTAGATATCTAAAATTGAAACCTCAATCCAGTTGAAGATTTTCATTTACATGCTCACACGCTGACGGTCCGTGGAGCCGAAGAAGGGACATCCGCATACAGAATAACACAGACAGACATCCGCACATTTGGTTAGATATAACAAATATCTATTAAAGTAGGATATCGGACACGAATTTAGACACACGCACCAACACTTGCACCCACGTAGACACACGCACGCGAACACACGCACGCGAACAAACGCACGCGTACACACGCATGCGCACACACCTGCACCAACACTCACACGCATATACACTAAAGCAACACACAAACACACGTACACACACTCACAAACACGTTTACGCACACACAAACACACACACACACACACACACACACACACACACACACACACACACAC
>NW_014038583.1:8236-9647 GCF_001186125.1 Sphaeroforma arctica JP610 | reverse complement strand
GCTATCACCGCTTGCGTTGTATGTGTCAGGTACTTAAGCCTCTTCTACTTCATTAGATGACAGTTGTTATTATCGTCGCTTGCGTTGTATGTAAGGTACTTAGCCTTTTCTACTTCATTAGATGACAGTTGTTACTACCGCCGCTTGCGTTGTATGTAAAGTACTTAGCCTTTTCTACTTCATTAGATGACAGTTGTTACTATCTCCGCTTGCGTTGTATGTAAGGTACTTAGCCTTTCTACTTCATTAGATGACAGTTGTAACTATCGCCGCTTGCGTTGTATGTAAGGTACTTAGCCTTTTCTACTTCATTAGATGACAGTTGTTACTATTGCTGCTTGCGTTGTATGTGTAAGTTACTTAGCCTATTCTACTTCATTAGATAACAGTTGTTACTATCGCCGCTTGCGTTGTATGTAAGGTATTTAGCCTTTTCTACTTCATTAGATAACAGTTGTTACTATCGCCGCTTGCGTTGTATGTAAAGTACTTAGCCTAGTCTACTTCATTAGAATACAGATGTTAGTATCGCCGCTTGCGTTGTATGTGTAAGTCACTTAGCCTTTTCTACTTCATTAGATGACAGTTGCTACTATCACCGCTTGCGTTGTATGTGTCAGGTACTTAAGCCTCTTCTACTTCATTAGATGACAGTTGTTGCTATCGCCGCTTGCGTTGTATGTAAGGTATTTAGCCTATTCTACTTCATTAGATGACAGTTGTTACTATCACCGCTTGCGTTGTATGTGTCAGGTACTTAGCCTTTTCTACTTCATTAGATGACAGTTATTACTATCGCCGCTTGCGTTGTATGTAAAGTACTTAGCCTAGTCTACTTCCTTAGAATACAGTTGTTACTATCGCCGATTGCGTTGTATGTAAGGTACTTAGCCTTTTCTACTTCATTAGATGACAGTTGTTACTATCTCCGCTTGCGTTGTATGTAAGGTACTTAGCCTTTCTACTTCATTTGATGACAGTTGTTACTATCGCCGCTTCGTAATAATAAAAAACACCCGAGGTGAGCTAAGACTAGAAACCCTCCTGGATGGATGCCCGCAGAATCAGTCTAACGCCCTTATGTACAGGGATGTAGTGGCTCGAAGGTACAACGGTCAAGTTTAACTTATAAAACTAAACAACACACACAGGACGAGTGCAACTGATATAAACAAATAACACACACACCTGTGGACAGGACGAGTTCAACAATTAAAAACAAATAACACACACACAAAATACACACACCTGTGGACAAGACGAGTGCAACTAATGAAACAAATAACACACACACACAACACACACACCTGTGGACAGGTCGAGTGCAACAATACAAACAATACACACACACACAACACACACTCCTGTGGACAGGACGAGTGACAACTAACTACTAACAATACCACACACG
>NW_014038583.1:3361-8196 GCF_001186125.1 Sphaeroforma arctica JP610 | reverse complement strand
TATATATATATATATATATATATATATATATATATATATATATATATATATATATATATATATATATATATATAGTCACAACGCCGCAGTCGGTCAATTTATTGGCTACGTCTACACCAAGCGTAGCGGCTTATAGAATCGCCGCGCGAGACGTCCCTAAAATAGATACACTTCAGATTGAACTATATACATATGTGACAGAAGGAGGCAAATGGACTAAGCATATCCCCGTGTATGTAACTACGTATTTCGCCGACACTCATAAGACAGAGCAAGGCAAAACGCCACATCTGCTCACCCGGTGGTCTGGCATGCATTTGTACGTGCGCAACCTCGCCATATAGCTGGTGGGTGATTGTTTTAGGGTTTTAGGGTTTTAGGATTTTAGGGTTTTAACTCTGAAGGATTCGCTATATAGTGCTCGTATCAGCCACATGTAGATGGAATAGTGGCAATGAACTATATGCACTCCATAGGCGTGGTGGGTCGTGTGCACGTACATGTATACGTGCCTGTCCAACGTGTGCATAAGGTGTTCTGTTCCATGGTCGCAAGCACACTCCCTTGTACACCTCAGCACGACTACGCATACACACACTCGTCAACGTATACATGCACAAACCCTCCCTTTCGGGCGTGCAGATATACATACCTAAGATGATTTTGTCAGAGGGCAGGCCGCCAGCGATTTCCTCCTCGACGATACTAATTACTAGTGGGGTGTGGATTGATAAAGAGACGGGCGAGTTTAGACGATATTGGGAAGAGCTACAAAGCGAAACATAGTACGAACTTGGACAAGGGAAATGGGGGGGTGATGTAACAAACACATCGGGATACTTGCTAAGGCGGCTGTGCAATACACCACTTGCGAGCGTAGCGTAATAAAAGGGAGACGAGAGAGGGTGCATACGTAGTAATCAGTTACTTATGGTACACTAGTCTAATGTACTTTGGTACTTACATGGTGAATTGCATACAATAAAGTGACTTCAGATACAAAGACGACGGAGAGTGCGGAGACTAAAGTGCCGAGTGATTCTGAGCGCAACGGATGGCTCTGCAGATAGCAAGGCGTCGGCACCACATCGCACGTAACAATACTCGACCAATCCGTTAACGCATATGCGTGCATCAATTGACCCCAACAGAGATCACAAGCATGACAGCACATCGCACCTAACGAAATACTCGACCAATCCGTTAACGAGAATGACCTCAGGATATAGATCAGGAGCAATGTTTGCGTCCAGCTGTTATGTAGTTGGTGCTTGCTCTGGCACGTGTCTGGCGCATGACCACGAATGGCTGCATGTACCTCTTGTGTTGTTTAGAACACGTGTATGTGCCGTTGCACTAACCACTACTCGGGACATAAAGGCAACGTACGTCTAGCCGCAGAGTGTTTGATTCCGGGGCCATCTTCCCTGGATGTGGCCGAGAGTCCAAAGATGTCAAACCACGACGGCATAGGCATTCCTCCGTTCAACGACACAGGCTCTGTCGGACTGTTTGAAGGCGTTCAACGGATACTTTGTTAACTTATCAGGCACTATGTCATATATATATATATATATATATATATACTCTGTCAAAATGCGCCAGCTTGTGAAGGTACGGGTGAAGGTTTTTACGATACTTACAGGAACAAGAAGAAAAGAACGGCAGCGGTTTGCAACATTTTCTGAATCAGTTCCAAATCTTACTGCCTAAGGTATATAGCGTACCAGTATTGTTTCTTACTAACTAAACACGCATGTGGCAAATTGCTACGAGCACACGCACACGCACACGCACACATGACATAAAAGATTATCTATATATCATCCCGTTTCACTTACACATGGGGAAGTATGTACTTGACATTGGGGTGCACGCACAGATAATATAATATTATCTATGTATCATCCCGTTTCACTTACGCATGGGGAAGTATGTACCTCACATTGGGGTGCACGCAGAGATAATACAATATTATCTGTATATCATCCCGTTTCACTTACGCATGGGGAAGTATGTACTTGACGTTGGGGTGCTGAATCATTTTCATCACCGGGGCCCAGCCTGTATAAATCGAGTAGGGGTTGATAGTAAGAGCATGAAAGGTAGTATTTGATTTACAAGACCCTCTTACGTATCTATTGAGTACACGGAACACACAGCGACCTAAAAGGTACTATGGCGATACCCAAATTATATAAGAAATTAGGTAAAAACATACTATATGACCCGAATTTTCTTAGCTATTGAGAACAAACCTGAAAAAAGACGAGAAAATTACATGCAATGACAAAATTGGAAACCCAACGACCCGTATAACAAAACAGGCGGCAACATAGCCCATACCCCTACAGACTCAGCACAGACGAGACATTGGGCCAAACCACACCACAGCCCCAAATAAATCCCCAAATTCAGGCGAGGGCACCACAGACCCGATATCAACTGTTTCAACAACGGTGAGACGGTCAGGCAAAGCCATACCATGGCCAGAGTCGCCCAAGCCATGGGAGAAAATAACAGTAGCCTTGTGCTCACCCGAGGACTGCATGACAATAGCGTCCTTAACCATTGTGGGCTTGGGTACTGGCGGTGCGTTCTGGTGAATGGATGAGAGGAACAAATAAGTTAGGACTATGATAGTAGCGTGAATGGTTGTGAGCAAGCAGCGAATGCAACATAACATGTAGTATATCATATCATCATAACGGCTAGTGTGTCTATGTACGCCCATACTACGTAAAATATCATATCATGTCAACTGTTACTGTGTCTATGCCCACACTACGTAGTATATCATATCGTCTCATCTGCTAATGTGTCATCTGTTACTGTATCTATGACCACACTACGCAGTATATCATATCGTCTCATCTACTAGTGTGTCATCTGTTACTGTGACTATGCCCACACTACGTAGTATATCATATCGTCTCATCTGTTATTGTATCTATGACCACACTACGCAGTATATCATATCGTCTCATCTACTAGTGTGTCATCTGTTACTGTGACTATGCCCACACTACGTAGTATATCATATCGTCTCATCTGTTATTGTGTCTATGCCCACACTACGTAGTATATCATATCGTCTCATCTGCTAGTGTGTCATCTGTTACTGTGACTATGCCCACACTACGTAGTATATCATATCGTCTCATCTGCTAGTGTGTCATCTGTTATTGTGTCTATGCACACACTACGTAGTATATCATATCGTCTCATCTGCTAGTGTGTCATCTGTTACTGTGTCTATGCCCACACTACGTAGTATATCATATCGTCTCATCTGCTAGTGTGTCATCTGTTACTGTGTCTATGCCCACACAACGTAGTATATCATATCGTCTCATCTGCTAGTGTGTCATCTGATACTGTGTCTATGCCAACACTACGTAGTATATCATATCGTCTCATCTGCTAGTGTGTCATCTGTTACGGTGACTATTATCGTCTCATCTGCTAGTGTGTCATCTGTTACTGTGTCTATGCCCACACTCCGTAGTATATCATATCGTCTCATCTGCTAGTGTGTCATCTGTTATTGTGTCTATGCCCACACTACGTAGTATATCATATCGTCTCATCTGCTAGTGTGTCATCTGTTACTGTGTCTATGCCCAAACTACGTAGTATATCATATCGTCTCATCTGCTACTGTGTCTATGCCCACACTACGTAGTATATCATATCATCTCATCTGTTACTATGTCCATGCGTAGCTCACTGTACACTTATGAGGTCAGACTACACACGAGGCGTCAGCAGGAGCAGACACTCCGTCTCCAACCCACAGTTCGTGTGCTAACAAAAGCAGCCGAGCCTCAGAACAGGAGCCATACAGCACATGCACCATACATGTACACGATAGCCACGTGCACACACATATGCACGATAGCCACGTACACACACATGTACGCGATAGCCACGTGCACACACATGTACAAGATAGCCACGTGCACACACATGTGCACGATAGCCACGTGCACACACTTGTACACAATAGCCACGTGCACACATTTGTGCACGATAGCCACGTGCACACACATGTACGCGATAGCCACGTGCACCCCCGCCCACATATAACCCATGCACTCAATTTCTTGGCTCTGTTCTACGCCACATTGAGAGGCTGTGCCGTGTGTGTGAATGGAGAAGCCACACGTAAGCCGTTTATACCCGGCCCAAAAGATGGTTTGATCCGTTGCTGTGTGGAGATATATATCACATACATGTACGTCCCTATATCAACCCACTGATTTTAGACAGGGATCTTGCACGATAGCTGACGTAAATAGTACAGAACTGTCCGGCGTTGCTATAGTCCACCGAGCGCACAGGCCATCTAAACTATAGAGCCAAGTGCGGTCGACTGAGTGGTCCCCACACAACACACATGTACAGCACATGACGATACACACACACTTACGCTATGTTGTGATTGCGTGTATGGGCATAAGACCATGTACACACACTCCTACTATGCTGTGATTACGTGTACAGGCACATGACGACCAACACACAATCATACTCTCGTGCCAGATTGACATGTCATGCACAGGACGCATCTTGTTTTGTAGCACGTATGAGGTTAGAGTGGCTAGATGACTGGTGGGACCATTGTGATAATATATGTGAAACCCAGCCTCACTTGCGCAGGGTTCAATGTTTAGCATCACACATACACACACGCACACACGTACGCACACACACACATACACACACATACACACACGCACACACGTACGCACACACACACACACACACACACACACACACACATACACACACACCACATGTGTACACACACACACACACACACACACACACAC
>NW_014038583.1:0-1985 GCF_001186125.1 Sphaeroforma arctica JP610 | reverse complement strand
ACACACTACGACACACACACACACACACACACACACACAC
The DNA here is from genome assembly GCF_001186125.1 of Sphaeroforma arctica JP610. NCBI lineage: Eukaryota > Ichthyosporea > Ichthyophonida > Sphaeroforma > Sphaeroforma arctica. The sequence goes on along the minus strand of NW_014038583.1, from coordinate 1,945 downwards.
ACACATACACACACACCACCACTGTGTACACACACACACACACACACACACACACACATATATATATACCTTTAAAGTAGATTTCTCTTCTTTTGGTACAGATGCAGAGGGGCCAGACTGAGACGGCGGTGCGATTGTGAACGTGAAGCCCTGTAGACTGCTGGGTACACGACGTATAGTTAAATCAGCAACACATAATTTCAGCTGGTGTATGACAAGATGTGGGATTGTTCAGATACATACAAGGTGAAACAGTATTGGTACGGTTATTGGTAGGTAGTACAAGTATGTGGTATGTGAATGGGGTGAGATCGCAAACACATCAGTGGGATTTGTTGTCTCATACTAATAAGGATTGCTATTGTAACCATCATAGATAGTGAATACTCGGATCAGACAGTAGATAATGCTACACATAAACAATACCAGCCAGCAGGGCAAATCTAGTACCAGATAATACGACAGATAAGGTGACAGACAGCGAGATAAGTCCAATAATGGCTACGCAGCATGCTTACTAATAGAACAGGCTACGAGTGTCCTGGACACAGGAAGTACGCTACCGAGATCAATACAAGCACAAACCATACACACACACACTGCAAGTAAAAACAAGGAATATCGGGACACATCTTTATCCAAACTATATACGCGATATTCAGTACTAACCCGTTCGAAAGTCATGCACAAGATGAAACCAACGCAAGCTTAAAACATCAATCTTACATTTACGGATTGGACGATAAAAGCCACCCAACAACAATCTTTCGCAATCTGTGCATGCTACTGATTCAGTACAGATGCACGCAATAAATTCACAAAAATTATTGTACGGATATAACACACACACATGCAACTATCAAGGTGTATTGGTGCGCAGATATTACACACGGTGCATACATGGAACTTGCTATGTCCTCTGATATGCTCAGCAAAACCGGGCAGACGATGCGAAGTCACACAATCAACCCACGCCGTTTGCATAGAAGCGTATGCAGAACAACTGCGTCACTCACGTCATGCGTCCATTGAACACATTTAACAAACTATAGAGAGACAGTCAACTAGATACGGACAAATGATCAACTTACAATACTATAGCCGCGATCAATGCCAAGAAGCCAGCAGCTAGAATAGACCTGGATGGGGTCATATACACTTGCATCAAGACTCGGGGACGGGTGTTAAGGTGTAATACAGCTTGGGATACTACAAGCACTTTGCTTCTGGCTCTCTATACTTGAACATATATAAATACTACAGTCGATTAGTAAATATATACACGTAGAGCTAAGTCTGTTCTAAGTCTGTTTAGAAGGATATTATTAGCTATGCCTTCTGCGCGTTAAGATGTACAGCCGACGTTAATTCGATTTTAACGTAAACGTAAAAAGATTGAGTTGAGTTTTATACGTATAAACGTAAAATAAGATTACGGCTCACACGAGAACTACCCGCAGCTGAAATTCATTCATTCAGTGCGTTTAAGGCATAAACGCATACTTTTAAGGCATTTTAACGAGAAACGAATTCAGATCAAAAACTGTCCAAGAGGAACATGATATTTACACTTAGAGTTGTATCCCGTGAGAATGTAGGGTTTTCAATCACAAAACTCAAGATCTAGTACAACTTATATTATCGATTTCATAGATATTTTAAAGACATCCACGTGAATGTGTATATATATTTCTTGGAACCTAACTATTGACATACATATAGGCGTATGTGCAGGCAGTACACTACCGGGACAGGTGACAAGACATTATATAGACAACCAAGCCGCGTAAGAGATTATTCTCGAACATCAATATGAATATCAGCATAGGTGCCCCGTCTTTAAGACCGGAGCTTGCCACAAATGAAGTTGCCAGTGCCCATCATATAGTCACTCCAGGCGAAATAATCGCAAGTGGCACAGGATTCATGCGGTATGTTGACTATA
>NW_014038584.1:8928-9663 GCF_001186125.1 Sphaeroforma arctica JP610 | reverse complement strand
TTCAGCCCGGATTTTTCTTCTTCTTCGGTATAGGAAGAATATCAGCCACGTGGGACACGATAGAGGGGTCCACAACTGCTGCTGCCGCTAGCTCCTTCAAGAGCGCTTCAGTGCGGTTCAATTTGCGTCGAGATTGAGAGGATCCAACCACTCGTTGTCGAGTTATGGCGTCCTCAACTTCGGCCCCAAGATTTGAGCTGGATGGAATGGCTTCTCCATCGATGGCGAAACCGAAATTTTGGGACAGGTCTAATACTTCCTTTTCAATCCGGATTTGTGCTGGAGTGTCCTTTAGATGTGGAGTTATAGTGTCCCCGACATTCGTATCCACGAATTTTCCAGCCTTTCGACGTTTACCCCCAATATTTGACGGCACGTGGTCAGGGGGCAAGCTGGGGTCCTGAGCTTCACTCCCAGGTGATACACGGACGCTGGCGAGCCTTTCCGCGGCAGTAGATACCTCTTCTTCCAAGGCTTTAAGATCCGACGAGTCATCCTCAGAATTATCCTCTGTACCAACCTCAGAATCGGCTTCCCCAACAGTTTCCTCGGCAGGCTCAACTCCAGACAGGCTAGGTGTTTCCACAGAGACCTCAGGAACCTCGGCAGGCTTAGCAGGCTTAGAGCTAGCGGCTCCCTTGCCTTTAGAAGTACCCTTAGCAATAGTATTTGCTGGATAATAAATCGATGTTAGACAGTCTAGAAGCAGTACACTACTGTAACTACTAAATAACT
>NW_014038584.1:1729-8083 GCF_001186125.1 Sphaeroforma arctica JP610 | reverse complement strand
TTTTCAATATATAGAATGCAATTGCAAAAATCTAACCCGGTAGAAAGCGAGGGATTTTGTACAAGAGTTGATAACGATCGATGATGGGTTTTCACACGACAGCTTCGAGGATCGTACAATGGACAGCTTTTCACATTTTTATACAAGTTTAACACGTAAATATTTCAATTCACTTAATCATTTATGTAATATAGCACTTTATAATATTATTGTAGTGAGAAAGCGTACTACGATAGGAATGGAACGACGAAAGAGACTATGACCAAAAGTAGTTAAAACTACAATATGAGCTTGGGTGCTAAACAAGATTTTTAGCTAATACAAATCAATTTCTTTTCCTTTTGGAAACTGCCACTTGCATTCTTTAACCGTGCATATACTCTCCAAAACTAAGCTCGTTGGTCAGCTTGGATGTGCCAGTACACAAGCTAACCGTACTATGTTCACCATCTATATCCTGCTATTATTTATGAAAAAGAGTACTGCACCCTAGACGATAAACTTCATACCCATATCAAGATCAACCTTGCTTGTCTACGCGCAAACTTATGAGCAGATCATTTACCACTTGTATTCGATAGTCATCACACATTTGAAATATTCGCACGATCTGGAATTGTGTCACGGTACGGGAGCTATCTGAATACTTCAGTTTCTGTGGAAAGGTATTGGAACTTACTCAAATCTGCGTAGTGAAGTCACAATTTCGACAGTCATTAAACTGGTGTGCGAGATGTTTACAGGTTATTTAGCTTTTAGTGAAGGGAACGTTTAGAGGAATGAAAGCGGGAATTTGTGAACGTTATAAACAATTGATAGGAGTGGTGCGATTTCACACTAACGTGATCGTGTAGAGTACAAAATTCATTATATAAAACAAAATGAGAGCGGGAATAGTACGTATAGAGGTAATGAGAGCGGAAATTCACTATAAGTGCAATACGAAATTATAATATTGTGGGTAGTATATTGTGCATGTCATAGACACGCCGCATTGCTCCATCACACGATATAGACATAAGAGATTTCCTTTGTTTCCTCGTATAATTTGTCACTGAGGTGTTTGCGTAGAGCACGAGATTGACTAGAAAAAATGTACCATAGGAAATAGTAGACTCGTCCTCGACTGGGGTTCTCTCCAATAGAAAAGTCTTGCTCAGAGTGAAGCTTACTGAGTCTTTATGTATTTATGTTGCGTAATATTTCGCTTCGCTATTCCCAATGTTTTTGAGTGTTACTCTCACGAAGCGCCCGAAACAGTGTATTCCAGTCTAGCTATGTTCTGTTGACTGATATCGGCGAGTGTTAGAAACTTTAGATTTCGGCAATACGAGGATTGCGGGTTGGCCGAGCATTTTGTAGTACCCAGATGCTACATCGATTGGGATAGTAAAATACTTCTCCAAATTTTCCTTTATACCGAACTCACCTTGTGAAATCAAATACTTTCACAAGCATTATATCCGCATGCAACTTGATATAAAAATATAAGGCCAACGTGAAAAGTTCCTATCCCAGTAATTTCAGTAAATGAAATAGTTTAAGGGTAGTTTTTTTTGCGGTTGCTGTAGCTCTGAAAACGCTTGGTTGTGGTAAAAATAGGTGCGACTAAAGATAAATGGCCAATGAAATCTGTTTTCAGCGCAGAGGAACTAAAGTTCAACAAGACATCTGGCATACATAATTGTGCACCAGAAGATGTAACAGCTGAAGTAATTGGAAGTCACCCCATTCAGCAAAGGAATAATGAATAACCCAGCAAATGCGATGTGGCTCGTTTCCGTTACGCTCGAATAGTACGTCGATGAACAGGTATAGTACCCATGTTAACTCAATAAGGTGCTCTGAGCGACGATTGACAGTATGTTATGAATCCTCTGCGCGGAATTTCGCGTCCTATGCACGGTTTGCAGCGTTCGATCAGCGATGCCAGTGTCAAATACGTAATCGGCTATTATACAAACACACGTGACACAGCATGAGAGCCAGGGTACTGCATCGATTGGTGTGCCTGCCGTATTAGGGAACTTTCGGACTTCATTCGTCGAAGTAAGCGTCTGCCATATCCTGTTCATATTCTTTACTCTCGAGATCCAATACATCGTCATCATCGACGGACCGGTAATCAAAATCCTGTGTTTAGAGTGGGTAAGTATTGAGTGCGTATATTAGCTAGGCAAACACTGTTGAGACACAACCCATACGTGCGCATGCCTAGCAAGCTATAGTCTTGCACCTCAGGTGGTGTACGTGTTCACCACAAGCATATAGGCAATCCTGTCGAACTCTTTAAAAAACATAACTGGACACTTACATTGACCTAAAATACAAATATATACAAGGCACGAGGTAATGCAATGAAACATCGTCCAAGTAAAGCGAGGCCTCCGCCAAATCAAATGATATACAAGCAGATACAGACACAGCAAAAACATAAACAAAATATAAAATTATAACTAAAATTCTGGTTCACATACAGAATCCAAGCCAGCTATGAAACGCTCCTGCATTGTGCGTAAGAATTCGGAGCGTAATTCGTCTTTCTCCTCGCGGGTGAGTCCACTCGCCGCGCGCCCCTCTAAATCCATAGTACGTGCATCTCGTAATAGAGACATGTCCACTGGGAAATACGTATTCACAACAGGCAAAAGTTATTGTTAATATCGTATGGATGTGAGGATCTTGAAGTCGCACTCGCATATCCAAGTTAGCTAACGGATCACGATGTATAATATATCAATGATATGAAAGTTGAGTATATATTTGATCAATATGCTGCCAGTATATTGTGCTCAAACATTCCGAAAATATCACAGCAACAAAAAGAGCCCCAAAATTTAGCAATATCGAATAGACATACATACATATTCACACATATAAGGTCTATATAGTAGCGGCACTGACAACGCTCATGGATAAATATACATACGTACTTCGTACTCATACATAGAAACATAGTATTCGTGTTCTAGATTTGCGACAGTGAGATAAACAAAGTGCCACTTCGGGTACCCAATACAAGTTCGGTATATCTGAAAGTGTTGCATGACAACCAATGTTTACAACCGAAAGTGATCCTCTGACAATCAGCGTGTACCGTTGAACGCCGAATAGGAAGCAATATTTCAAAAAAGAACAAAAATAAATTAATACCACAGCTAAACCGTCTGGAAGCCGTGACAGGCATGACGTGTGACGATTTAATGAGCGGCGACATGGAACTCATGCATACTTATGAGCACTTTAACACGCCCCGAAGAGATGCGGTACACACCTATGTGCCCCACATTCGGATCCACTACATCATCTTCATCGTCGGACGGCTGTGTTTCTCTCAGTGCACTAGAAGTAGTGTTCTGACTTCTTAAGGTATCCTGTGCGGCGATGTTGTGCGCTGTCCGTTGCGTAGTGTTACGCGATTCGTCTGCCTCAGAATCAGACTCGGAGTCGAACTCCTCGATTTGCTGCTCATCTGCAAAATAGTGAATGCGAGCATTGGCAACTCTTATAATAATAACAGGAGAAAGACTCACAACACATAAATACAAAAGCACTACGCTGTCATATATCAAACCACACAACCACATAAAGTCTCAAACCTCTGCGCTTATGGAATGTTCCAATTCTCCATTGGCAGAATGCACAGTTCTGTGCCAATATGCAGCTCAAAAATTTGTAAACCAGTTGTTGACTCATAACGAACATTTAAAACTAAATAGACAACTCTCCAAACGTACCCCATGATTGCCATATACACTCAGGTGGCAATTAAAATCTAGGGAAGGTGGGGAGAACTATAAGTACCTTACTCCTCTTACAATCAACCTGCCTCAAGCGACATCGGGAGATTGAACCACAAACAAAAACCGCGAACAGATTTGCGACGAATTTGCGACCAACACACAGCTGTGTTGCAAAGAAACTAGCACAATAGTATCCAGATTCATACCTGACTGCATTTGTTCTGACGTGTTGGCTGGTCTGCGTTGCTCTCTGTCGGATTCAGTGCGCCCTGCAAAAGGACAAAGGAAGAGGAATTGAGTAGAACTGTATTTATATGACTACGTGATGTACTACACACTAGTTGCCGTACCCGTCGAATACCTACTAGTCACGCATATGTGCAAGTGCACCGCACCAGCTGTACTCATCCTAATAGGGAGATAGACACAAGAGAAGAGCCAAACCTATTTTGGTTTTGTATACTTGTAGTACATACTACAAACGACAAGAGATCTGGCAGCTTAAACTACATGCATTTCTAAGTGTGAAGCGATTGTACAGTCTAGAGGTAGTACCACGGTAAACACTGACGTACCCATCTCTTGCATTAGAAACGAAGCGAAACCACCACCTCGAGGGTATTCTTTTTCCTTCTGCTTAACATGGCGATGCCTGTCATCTTCGTTCATATACCGCCCCACATATTGGTCGAACAGAACGGGCTCTCGAGCTTTCATGGCCACATCTTCGAAGTAGGTACCTACGGTTTTGTTTATAGTATTCGTATTTTAATCATGAATTCATATATGCGCTCGACTATCCCAACTAAATCGAAGTACATACCACGGAATCAAGTAAAACAGTATCCCATACACACTTGTTGATACATATTGCTTCACGCTACGATTAGCACCACAAATATATCAAAATATCAGCTTAAATCCACAACGTAGGGCGGTCTATATGTAATCGTGAAACGAGCTCAATCTACAGCACTTGACCGGGCAAGACACATGCCAAACGGTTCTAGTGTGTTAATGGCGAAGATTGGTATGTGTGAGCTATACCTTCAATCAGCATTTTTTGCACCGCTAGATATCGGCGATTCCGCACTACGTTATCCCGCGATGATGCTCTTGATCGAAACTGCTGAATGAGGCCTGTTACCTGTACATGTAAAAAGAAAAAGAAGAAGGAACGATCAACATGGATGAACATGAAGGACACACGGGAGACTGTTAATGTACTGTGTATGACTCTGACGGAGATAACGGGATATCGCATACAGTTTGCGGATGTAGGTACGCCGTCAAACCGTAAACAATCGTCATGGATGCACGTACTGAGGCGGAAAGTTTAAGTAGATGGCTACAGTAATAAATCAGTACATATGGCTCTCTCTCTGAAACGCGTTATTCTTAAGTTAAGCTCCTCACACTCAATAGAAAGTGGCCCAAAAGAAGACCCCACTCGAAATGAACCTCGGAGCCCCTGTGCCTGTTCCCCGAACATAGTTAGAACAAGTTATGGGCTGCACTGGTGTAGCCCCAACCCGCTACTAATCACCTTGCGACTAATTAATTGAAAACTGAAAAATCCAACTGAAGCATCATAAATCGCTAACTAGACAATATCTCAGATCTAAACCGGCATCGGTTAGTCTGATCCCGTCGGATTTGCACTTTCGAGATGTCAGTACAACTACAACGCGTCGTATCTGTCATCACGAGCGTAGAATTGAATGCGGTGCATGAACATCTATCTGTAGTATATACAGTCATAGGATGCATGTACATCTATCTGTAGTATATACAGTCATATGATGCATGTACATCTATCTGCATCTATCTGTAGTATATACAGACAAAGGATGCATGTACATCTATCTGTAGTATATACAGTCATAGGATGCATGTATATATATCTGTAGTATATACAGTCATAGGATGCATGTACATCTATCTGTAGTATATACAGTCATAGGATGCATGTACATCTATCTGTAGCATACACAGTCATAGGATGCATGTACATCTATTTGCATCTATCTGTAGTATATACAGTCATAGTATATATGAAAACATAGTAAGAGGACATGGGCAGTGCACAGTTCCTCAATAAATTGGGGACATACTTGTAAATCATTGGATGCTGTCCCGATTAGTTGCAGCTCGTCATCGTTTAGATAGCGACCCCATCGTTCCAGGAACAAGCATGTCTTCGAGTTCAGGACTTCTGAAAGTACTTCGATCTGGACAAAACATAGGAAACGCGGAGATGTCAGTCTCTGAGATATCTACAAGTGATGATTCGAAACTAAAGTCCGTGTAGTACACAATATCTCGCACACATACTCTCGCACACAGATATGTGTACGAATATGTGCACATGAATATGAACATATCAATACTAAACACACACACACACACACACACACACATACACACACACACAAAACACCCACCACCACCCACCCACACAACACAACACACACACACACACAACACAACACACACACACACACAACACAACACACACACACACAGTACGATATATATACACACACACACATATACACACTACTAATACTGACAACAATCATACATACACACAACAACAACAAAACAACAC
>NW_014038584.1:0-1548 GCF_001186125.1 Sphaeroforma arctica JP610 | reverse complement strand
CGCAGCGCGGTAAGTATCCTGAATTGAGGGTCTGATCCCATGAGAGATTGGAGAGTCTGCTGCGGTTGCACCATGGTGATATACAATGGTTCATGGCTTATTCGATCAAGGCGTATTCGTAAGCGATCCCCGCACCAGATAGATAAGTCCGCGATTGATATAATCCAGGTTTTTGTATACGAGAATAAACAAGGTGGAAAGTCGAATTAGGTGAAACAAAATTCGATAGCTATAGTGGACTTGGAGTGAGTGCGTATTATATTTGAGTACATCACCTCATTCATGTTACACGGGGGGAGGGGAGAAGCGAATGATAGTAAATATACATATAATATTATGTCATAGACCACAGTACAATATGTGGTGGGGTATAAAAAACTTCTGTACATTGTAAATATTCGGGTTTTTCTATAAAAAAATCATGAATGTACGAGGCGGGGAGCTCATTCTAATTATGATGACTCGTGGTATGCCCATATTTAGAGAATCAATTTGGCGCGAGCAAAAACCTAGTCATACAACTAACGTTTTATTTATAATACCGAATAAATTTCGTTTTTATATATTTTTTTATGAAGTGAACTTGGTTATTTCGGAAGGACTATTTTTTAAATTTCGTTTTTAATATTTCCACATGAAATAAATTTGGTTTTAGTTGTTCATTTTAGAGGACTATGTATGTTTCAGACTTTCAGTACATAAAAATAACATAAAAATTCATGTTTTGCTCTGGTTTGGTTTTACCCCGAAATCAGATCTTTCTGTCATTTAGAACTTGATAGAAGACTATTAGAAGTACTGTGTACATCTCTTTCCTCCCATTATCAATACGTGATCAACAGAGAGCGTGTTTTTGTTGGTGTGTCGTGTTCATTTTTCAGATGGGGTGTTGAACTGCTATAGACAATGAAAATAACAAACATTCTATGATACACAGAGCGAAGGATCAATGACGTAAAGACCAGTATTATAGCACCACAAAAGCCGCGTCTTGCAAGTTCAATAGAGTAGATACCATTAGAACGACCCGAAGTTACCGAGTCACACGGTAGTTCACAATGAGCTCTGATGATGAAACACAAAACTCTGTTGAGACGGAGGTGTTTGGCCATTTCCATCGATTGAATAAAAAGGTATGTCATTATATCATTTTAGTCGTCATAGGATCCGTACATCAATCACTCAGATAGGCTATGCAAGTAGGTGAAAAATATTGCCTGGGTCTGGTTGTCAGTTGTCGGTGATGTGAGGGAAACCCAGTGTGCGTTGTTTTCTTGGACTTCAAACTAATCTTTCGAAAGAGTACGGCTCTGAACGTTTCAGAGAGACTTTATTTAGTACCGACGATTTTATAAATATTATAATGTTGATGAGTATACAATCATCAAATCCATATTGGTCATGTATGTAGGTTTACATACGGCTACGACATACAGAAAATAACCTTGCCAATATATATGCGTATATATATGTATATATATATATATATATATAATAAGCACACACACACACACACACACACACACACACACACACACACACACACAC
>NW_014038585.1:3033-9666 GCF_001186125.1 Sphaeroforma arctica JP610 | reverse complement strand
TATATATATATATTGTATGTATATAAATATAAAATATTGGTATTAATATCATTTTCTTTTTATTATTACTATTATGACTATTGTATTTTTACGTCCAAGTGACTATCCGAATACTCCTACTTATTCGATTCATCAAATGTACATTATTATCTGCAGGACGATTGATTGGCGTTTTGGATTTAAAGGCCCCAAATCCGAACTGTTACGAGTGCGCAGAGAAACCCACGGTATGCTATCAGTCGTTGCCTACGTCTGAGTGTGGATATACATTATCGACACATTCATATGCTTATTGTCCTATCACATTCACTTTACCGTCGTGTTGCACACGTTTTTCGCCATCTCTCTGTTAAAATATTATACGCAAATCCCCTCCCTTCCCTAACCCACTCCATTACGCGCAGGCATCAATCGAGATAAACATGACCACCTTCACAATGGCCGATCTCACTGGGCTGCTGAAAGGAGCCCTGAACATGATCCAGCCAGATGTGCAGCAGGGTGCACGTGTGCTTATATCGTCAGATGAGGACGACGGCACCTGTGTCAACGATGACAAAACCTTCAATGACATGGGCCTCCCATCGCCTCTGACTGTTTTAGAGGCTGAAGACTTCCACCAGGACTATAAGGTGCGTTTCTGTTTTTATATTCCAAGGTTTTGTGGTGATGTATGGTGTTTACAAAGTGTGTTTTGAGGTTATGTGGAGATGTGATATGTATATACTTTGTGTAGATTATGTTGAGTTATATTGTCTATATTCATACATGTATTTTTTAGGGTATATAAAGATTTATGGGACTTAAGTATTTGGCTATTTGGAGACATGAAACATTGTAGAGTCGTATGAAGTGTTTACTATATAAATGTTCTGTAGGTGATGCACAATGGTATTGGACACCTACCGAAGCGTGTTTTTATACTACGTAGAGTTGTAAGAATATGCAACTCTGAATCACTTATACACATTTCTGATCTATTCTCGTGAATTTGACCCGTGTAAAGTCCCAGTCAATCTGCACTCCCGAGATTGGACCGCCCATTGTACCATTGCATTCGATAGCCAATTGCGGTTATAGCTGGCACCGCGATGACTAATCGAATCACATTGGTGCGTTATAAGCGCAAGAAACATTCCAGTACCTACAAGTTTATGCATCCTTGTCGACTGCTAACTATACTTGCTATTCTTATCTTGTACATGCTCTCACGCATTCGACAAATAGCTCTATCTGATGATGAGACATGTGGTCTTACCGGCAGACGTGCCTTATAGAATCACGGCGGGGGCAGATTCGGCCCCTGCACCCGAAAAGGAGGTGCAGCCCACTAAGAAACGCACATTTGATGAAATAGACCTTGCAAACGAGCCGGAAGGTAAGTATATGTGTTGTGTGGCGTCTATGTAATATCTATACACATGATTATACATGCATGTACGCGTGTGATATAGAATCCATACTACAGGAGGCATACTCCCACACATAATTTATTTTGACTTTAAGTAAGAATATGTATGTGTGATTTAGCATCCATACTACTAGAGGCATACTCGCATACATATCTTGTACATGTATTAAGAACAAAACGTATGTATGTTCCCGTATAAATGTATACGTGTGTGATTGCATGATATTTCGCCTCACAAAGTCTTTCTTTAATTTGCGGCTGTATCTTTTGTCGTTCCACGCTGCACAGGGGTCAAGAAGATGAAAATAGATGACGATGACGACATCATCGCATTTTAAACCACTACTAAAAGTACAACTAATGCGACAATGTGTGACAATTCTGGATATGGTTGAGGCAAGTGATGCATAGGATAATTATTACAACAGATTAGTACAAAAAAAGAAAAGGTTGTTGCCTTATAGACAACCTTCACAGACACCCCCAAGTGTTTACCGCCTGCTTCCATCAACGTCACGTGTGTTATCATCTGTATCCTTAGACCTGTGTACTTTGTATCTGTTGCAGAGGATGCCGTACGAGAACATGATACTGTCATTTTCACAGTGACTAGGCACTTTAAGACCTGACATAAAATCGCCGTATCACAAGGCGTGTTTATTAGCAGTTTCCAGAGAATTATAAATGCAGACCTTCCACGCAGCTATAAGGATGGTATGGACAGCCTCAGGCGTTGGACTATGTTCAGATTCAGATCAATCCGCTTCACTACAAAGTGATGCACTATTGTCCGATAGTCTTTGTGAGTATAATAGGCAAGTGTTGAATCGCGAGCCGATTAAAATCTGCAGATCTCAGCTATACGACACATACGTTTGTGACGATGCACTGTTTCCAGTTTCCCAAGTTTTATGATACCAGAACCAGAATACAGGATTGTCAAGTGTGACATGAAGGATTTACAATAATCAGCACCGTGGTTGTTCTGGTTGAAATGCGCTGGTCGATTCGTCATAACTGTTTGAATCCTTGAACCCGAATTCTGATTATAAACGCAATAGATGGATCCAGCTACCATCACATTGACGTGTACGCTACAGTTGGATCGTACTGCCATCCCAATACATTCAATAGTACGTCTGGGTCATAGTCTCCATTATTATATCTGGGCTGTCTGTGCGGGATCTGTCACGCAATCGAAAGAACTTTTCCACGTTGACGCTGTCGGACTGAGTTTCTTGCATATTCCCACGTTCCCAGCGGATATGATCGCCAAAAGTGCGAAAAGATCCATCACCGTATACCCTATCTTTGCCATTGACGCATGGTAAAAGAAGAACAACTTCCAGGAATTTGGTAATAACCCACCGTACTCAGTATTGCCCACGTTGAACACCGCAAAGAAGACGATTAAATTACTGGCAACAGCTAACACGATGCCAATTCGGCAATTACTACGCCAATCCGAGAAGGATTCGCTGATTTTACGTGTTCTGTAGGTGTAGTATGCTAATAGGCCCATGGACAACCCCCAGGGTATAAGCACAAACAATGCGTAGTATGAGATATTATTCCACTGGAGTAGATGTGCTAGGAGATATGGTAAGAAGCAAAATACTGATAGTATAAACATACATCCTACTATACCAGTGAAGTAACGGTGGAACCGGACATGCCGCTTGAACGGATGTCGAATGAAGATCACAAATAGAATGCGTTCTCGTGCTACGATTAGCGACAAGGTAGCCGTCACAGTAACATACTCCGCCATTAATAAGTACAGTGCCATATGGTGCTTCCGTTGATCCCACATAGCGGGAATGAAGAATGACAACGCGATGCAGTACTGCAACACAGACACAATAGCACTTGTGAGCCCCACCCCGGCTATAAAGAAGACCCCCCTGCTTTTCACGAGTGGATGATTGCGTTTCTGCAGACACACGACAGTGCACACCGTAACCATCAGAAATGTAACACAGAATGTGACTGTTAACATGATAACGATGGTGTCATTTTCTCCCCAAGGCATTTTGTACAACCATGGCGCTCGGGTCTTTAAAGTTAGGCTACACAGGGTGTACATTGTGCCATAAAATAGAAAGACTGTAAGTACATTCAATACTACGGCACATCGCGCAATAAGCCCAAAGTCTCTCTGTGACATTTGCTTCTTTCGGTACACTTTCCTAATTGTCGAGATCAGGCCCAGGTCTCCTTGTCTGTTTTCACTGAGAACCACATTGCTCGACTCGACTGATGGCGTATCTTCACCTGACGCAGTATCATCCGCGATAGTATCGCTCGCAGTAGAAAGGATGGCAGGTTTGTCCAACTTGGTGCTCTTTGCCATATCAGTACCTCGCTTGGACGTCTTGTAGTCCAGATGACTCACATCCGGTGTATATACCACTTGCGCGATACCACCTTGTACAATATCCGCTCCACCCACATTATTCACACTCTCCATGTCCACACTCTCAACGTCCACACTCTTCTTGACTACACTTTCCATGTCCAGATTCTCCCTGACTACACTTCCCATGTTGTTTCGAATAACTATAATTGGTTTGGCATGTATGTGACGAATCCAGATTCAATGGCCAGATTGCCGAGGTTAGTGATGGGTCTAAATGCCTATAATCGATATTTCAGATATATCTAGCAACCATTACATTACTTTACGTACTATTCGATTTATACACTTTTAACGGATTCGACGGCACAAAATAACCTGCTGTGAATAAATTACATATAAATACATCAGGCGCACGATTCGCGTTCTCTCTCTCTGAGTCAGTGTAGAGAGAGAACAGCCCTTGTTGAGGCCCTCAAGCTCTGGGCCGTACGCCGTAAATAACTAAATAATATTGTCGAATATAAATATTCATCGGAAACGTCGCTTCTCAGACTCAGAGTCATTCTCAGACCTCGGAGTCTCAGACTCCGGATTGCATTTATTTATTTAGGAGTAGGCACTACTCTGCTGAGTCTGCTCTAAATATTCAAATTGTAAATATGTACAAAATGCTTTTTTCCTAAAAAACAAGCACAAAATGTTTGTCACAGTCTGCACTCTGCACTCTGCACTGTCTGCAGTTCTGCACTTCAATCATAGCATTCTAAAAATAAAACACAACAAGCAAAGCTATGCTTCATTCAGTGCTCTGTCTGAGTCAGACTGATGAGGCACTCTGCAGTCTCCGGTGCAGATTTGAGTCTGCAGTCTGCAGTCTGCAGTCCGCGCTTGCATGCAGAATTGCAGACTTTTGAGTCTGTTCTGTACTCTGTAGTCTGTAGCTTCTGTAGTCATCAACTATCACCCATGATGACTCATCAGTATGGCAAAAAAAGTACTGTACCTTTGTATGTATATTTCTACTTTTCTTGAGAAAATAATAATTACATTTAAAAGAAACCTCCAATGAGGAGGCATCACATAAAATTTATAGAACAAAGAAATTATTATTATTTTCTCAACTTTTTCTCAATGAGGGCAAAATTTCTTGAAAATTTGTTCTCGAAATTTGGAATCAGTATCAGAAGTAAATATTTACGTATTCAGAAGCTTTTAATTTTAAGACCGTACTTTCACTTGCAGCACATTTTTCAGTAGTCGTTTCTGATTGGTGAACAATTTGTATCCAGCTGGCTACATCATAGTACATATTTACCGGATACTTGCCAACCTGGGGCTTTTCAAAGAAATGATGAGTCACTTATCTTAGAATTCTTTGAAAAGTACGTAAACGAATTGCACCCAAAATTGTCAGTAGACCCAAATTTTCAAATAAAGCACAATACGAGTCACCATGCACCAAAATTGTATATGTCTTTTCTGAATGAAATCTGATCCCACTGACAGTCTGTCAGTCTCACACCGTAATACGCTATAAAACGCAAATATAGATCTCGATGCGTTCGTTCATATTTTTTAAACGTTTTCTTCTGCTGCAGTAGTCATTTATTATTAGCCTATGAGGTCACCACCCTCCCCGCCAATATTGTGTCCGATTTCCAGCCGGGTATATTTATGTTTAAAAGAAAAATACAGGACAAATACACTAGGCCTCAAGGGGTCTGCGAATTTAAATGTCTTGTCTGTAAAAATATTTGTCCTGATATACAAAAGTGTATTTTCGATTCTGGGTGAAATGTAAATTTCATCGTGTGGTGGACAACTATAGAGGACGAGACCAGGGTGGTCCTTATATCAAAAAGTGGGACATTTTTTAGAACCAGTGGACTGAGGACTGTATTAGGGAATGGGGATGCCCATATGGCTGCGGAGGTACTGCGTGAGAGGAATGTGAGTATGCGACTCATATAAAAAAAGTATATTTAGATTTGTATATAGATATGTCAAACAAATGTACTTCTATTTTTCTTTTTCTTTATGTAGCTATATTTTTAAAAATATATGGCTGCCTGCCCTTATCAGCCTTCTAATTGGTTCAGACTTCAGACTTCAGAGCAGTATGTAGTATTTGAGATTTGTTAAGACTGCAACCACTATGCCTGCCACCTGGTCTTGCGACCACTATGACTGCAACTTTCGCCTGCAATCACTAAATCTGAAGCTTTTGCCTACCACTATTAAGTCTAACGCTCTCGCCTGCCACCCAATCTCAAAATTTAGTTTATATAATTTTTTTCAAATCCTATACAGCATCAGTTGCAGAGTGGCAAGGATGTGTGACTATCTCAGATAATGCCTTTTTTGGGCACAGATTCAATCCTCTCTGTAGTAGTATTTTTTTAACAAATATATACGTATTTATTTACACATATATACATATATAAATATACGTATACATATACATATATATATACATATACATATACTTATACATATACGTATATATATATATATATATATATGTATATATCTTTGTGTGTGTGTGTATGTGTGTGTATATGGACATGTTTATGTTTATGTATATACATGTATATGTATATGTGTATATGTATACGTTCATATATGGATACGTATATATATATATATATATATTTATATAGTAGTATACACCTACTATATATATATATATATATATATATATATGTGTGTGTGTGCAATATGTATATATATATATAATATATATGTGTGTGTGTATGTGTATTTGTATATGAGCATATGGATATGTATATGTATTATATATATGTATATGTATATGTATATGTATATGCATATGTATATGTATATGTATATGTATATGTATATG
>NW_014038585.1:0-2339 GCF_001186125.1 Sphaeroforma arctica JP610 | reverse complement strand
GTATATATGTATATATGTATATATGTATATATATATATATGTATATATATATATATATATATATATATGTGTGTGTGTATGTATGTATATATGCAGCGAGAGTCGCAGGCATAGTGGTTGCAAGACCCGGTCGCGGGCATAGTGGTTGCAGTCGAGAGTCGCAGGCATAGTGGTCGCAGTCGAGAGTCGCAGGCATAGTGGTCGCAAGATCTGGTTGCAGTCATAGTAGTCTCAGTCTTAACAATTCTCGTAGTATTTATGCGATTCCGGGTTAAAAATACCCTTGTTTCAATACTTCATCCAGACATCCACTCTGGGTCAATAGTATGAGAGTAACTTCCTTGTTGAAGTGTTAAAAAAGCACAAATAAAAACGAAGTAATTTCCAGAATATCCAGATTAGTTCAATTCTTAAAAACGGATATTTTTAAATCATCCCGATTGGACTATTGGTTCAAAAGTTGTGAATGATTCCAGTTTGTATACCAGAACTGGGTCAAACTGAGCGGCGCCACGTAAGGGCGTAGGGCCGTAGGCCTGTAGTCCGTAAGTCGTAGTCGTAGGGCCGAAGGCATTTAAAAAAAATTACATGAATACAAGTTCTATGACTATCGTCTATCACTCTAACTGAGTCTATCAGACCAAACTCAGTTCATAGCAGATTTCATTCGAGACTTTTGAGTTTGGAGTCTGGAGTCTCTGGACTCTGGACTCTGGACTCGTCAGTTATCAGTACCTCACATTCTTTCTCCGGCCTATGAATATTTTTGTTTGTTTAAAAATTAAAAAAACGACCGAAGGACAATGTATCGAAATTCTTCAGGGATTTCAATTTTCAGTAGAATTAAAAATTGAACACTGTGAGTGTGGGACTGTGTGGCGTGAGCACCAAAAAAATTCCTTGTTGCGGGGAGTTTTGGTTTTAAAAAAATATGTTCAAAAAAGTGATTTTTGTACAATATTTTGTTTGTTTTGAATTCAAGAGAAGATATTAAAAAAAAATAGTGACTGTTTAAGATTCTGTTTTATTTAATAATAATAAAAAGTATGTTCGTGTTCTTTTCTTTTCTTTATAAGCAAACAATAAATAAATATGTACATACTGCTAGTTGATACAATAGGAGCAGATAACATCAAATATTGGACGTTTACTATAGTGTTTGACCCAGAGCCTCAGAGGTACTTTAAAAAAATATTTCATTGAAAGCTAGATGACTCATATTATTCTTCTTGACGAGTAATAAACGTATGATTAAACTCATCCCGATCGGACCATTGGTTCAAAAGTTGTGAAATATTCCAACTTGTACCAGAACTGGGTCAAATTAGTCGCACGCAGGCATTATATAAGTCCATCCATACCCAACAGACCTTTCTGGCATTACAGCATACTACTTTAATGGTCTATGGTGGGTTATATGTGTGCGTATAGCGAGTTTGGATGTGTATTTCGGCTACCTCATATTCTAACCAGTACCTTTTATACCAGTGAGAATGTGAGCTACCCGATATACACGTCTAGACTCGCTATAAGCGTATAAATAACCCCCCATAGACCATTAAAGTAGTATACTATAATGCCCGATAGGTCTGTTGGGTCTGGATGGACTTATATAATGCCTACGTGCGCCTAGATTGACCCAGTTCTGGTACAAACTAGAATCTTTCATAACTTTTGAACCAATAGTCCGATCGGGATGAGATTAAGAACACGTTTATTACTCGTCAAGACGAAGAATTTGAGTCACCTAACTTTCAATGAAATAGAATTTTTCATATACCTCTGAGGCTCTGGGTCAACCTCTATAGTAAAAATCCCCGGGTTCTCCATCCAAAATTTGATATTGACCGCTCCTATTTAGTAGTCGCGAGTCGCGAGACCGCGACATCACCTATGATATTGAATCCATCACAAGTACATAAATATACATTGCATACTTACTCATATAGTGGGTCGAACGGGTAATTATATGGCTCTGTACACTTTGAATCGAGCTTGATATTCCACATTTTTAATAGAGAAGCCCGTGGGTTCATTCAAAAATAAACCATGGCATTCAAGTTTGAGTGGCCGGATTTTTCCGATGATATCTGCCAGACGGCTAAACAAGAGCTAACGAAGGCGCTGAATACGGGGCCCACGCACCCCACACTTGCCGACCGTATCATATGTTCTGGTCAGTAGTTTTGTATAAGTAATGTGAAAGGTTATCTGCATATTAAGCCTTTGTGTATGAAGCGATAGAGACCGATCTAATTCATATGCTGATAGCCATGTGCCCAAAGTTCTGCGTCTGGATGTTCTTAAAAACCTGGAAATATTGTGTGCATATTTGTTTG
>NW_014038586.1:0-9680 GCF_001186125.1 Sphaeroforma arctica JP610 | reverse complement strand
TAGACACACACACACATATATATATATATATATATATATATATATATATATACATTTATATATATTTATATATGTATATATGTATATATATATAAATATATATATATTTATATATTTTTATGCATATCTGCGCTTTTTGGTTTCCCGTTGTAGTCGTTTTGTGTTAACTCTGTTCCCTGTCTAAACGTTAAAAATGGAAATGTAGAATCATTGTATATACGTTGTTATCACACTTACTAAGTATTGGTAGTATACATGAGTAGGCGCACTTATGTATGCAATTTGACATATGCCCTTATAAATCTTTCCAATGCTCTCATAAGTTGTTGAATTTTGCTTATACGGTTGACTTCTTGTACATCATTTCGTAACTATCTTGTTTTTAGAGCTTCTATCCATATGACGGCTTATACGGTTGACTTCCTGTACATCATTTCGTAACTATCTTGTTTTAGAGCTTCTATCCAAAAGACGCGATTCATGAGTCAGCTATTATAGTGGTTTATTTGCGCGATCTCTTCCTTAGTGTAATATGACATTCACATGTTATCTTTGATGTACTACGGATTTCCAAAATAAAAAACGGGTCAGGTATTTCTAGCTTATAAAACTTTTCAGATTTAAAATATTTTTTTTAAATATTCGCGTCTGTTATCGTTTCAAAGCTTAACAATGGCCTCAAAACAACACGTGGCATCTTAGAAACACCTCTTTCTGTATCGACACGCTTCTACAGTTCAGGAATTTCTCTGTTTAGTAAGCTTTGCATCTGTGTTCTATGTAATTGGCAATCCAGTATGCGCTCATTACGTCATTAAATCTTCTGCCCTCTTTAGGAGATCCATATCAAGGTCCTGATTGACCAACAGAATGTGGGTGGAAGTTATTCATCCTCGATGATGTCTATCCCTATTCCGGAAACGGATGAGAAGGTCGAAGACACTGACGAAATCTATGGCAAAGCACCCAAAATCTCTTCACATTACATCCGAATTATGGGTATGTTCAATGAAATCCAGCACATTCGATTTCTGCCCAGCTACACCGTTTTGTTTTCACACACAAAGTTCCTAGGTATGAGGTCTTCGTTTTGAATTCGACTCCTGTGTAATCATATATCAAAGTTAGGCTGGTTCTTGGGTACTAGTTTGTCCGCCTTAGTGACGTATGAGCTGTTCAACATTTGTGGGCTGCTCTTTAACTATTTGTGCTGTTAAATACAAACTTTAAAACAGATCGCTACCTTATTACTGACCGAGTGCTATATGATGCGGACTCGGATGATGAGAGATGGGTCGAGAACTTTAACACAACGCATCAGTCATCCAGTCGGAGTGTGTCGATCGATGAGTTCGAGCGGCTGTTCGACTTATTAGAGAAGTCATCTCCGTACGAAGAGTTGATTGAATATGGAGAAGCCAAGAATCTTCTAAACTGCGAGGACTTGATCGTCAAAGCCGTATATCAGCTCTGGAAGGGTACGAACATTTATATTTGGTAGTTTGACCTATTTGATGAGCAAATTGAGCGCCGAGTGTTTTCGAAATTTTTCTACCACAGTCAGTGTATCTACTTATATCGATATTTCATCCTCAGATTCTGAATTGTGAGCAAGCTGGTAGAATTTCGTGTATGTATATAAGTGATCATGTTTGATGTTTTTAAATAATACTCTCCGATGTACTGGAGCGATGCTTATGTTAATATAGTCACACATATAAAGGTCTTAATTCTGGTATCCCTACTGATTTTGAAATCATCTGTCCATGCAGATAAGCGAAGGGCGCGGATGTCGAAGCCGCTGCGACCGACGATCAAATTCGATCCACATAACGACCCAGATTTAGCACACGACCCTTATGTAGCGTTCAGGAGGAGGTCAGAACGGCATCGCATCAAAACTAGAAAGGTATCCGATGGCGATACAGATTTGGCTTGTTGTGCGTTTGCGTCTAAAATTGGCCTGTAGATAGTCCGGGCTGGCTGATAACAAATTTGTATTTTGCAAAACGGTGATATGATCGTGAAATTGTGCGGATGCAAAGGATGTCTATCGCAGTATACTTATCGTTTCCGCTATGATTGTGCGTACTCAAGGAAGGGCAGCCGCAATTCTTAGTCAACGATGTAAAGTTATGGCTTTGTAGTCCACTCGTCGTACTTACCACTTAGAATTGTCATTGTACCTGCAGCACCAGAAGCAAGACGAGAGCAACTACGACAAGATGCTTAAGCTTCGTCGAGATTTGGACAAGGCGCTCGTATTACTAGATCTTGTCAAGAAGAGAGAACGGTTAAAGGCCGAGTCGGTATGTTTTATAATCACTCGATGCAACAACGTGCGCTGATATGATTTTCTGTTTTATGGCTATTTCGCAGTGTATAGTAAATCCAGATCTTCCAGTGGGTTAGCAGGCATCCGCAATAATCTGAATGACATATTGACAGCCTCAGATGCTATTGACCATCACTGATATAGTGTTGCTGGGCTGAAGTACCGAATTTTGAGCTCTGGGGCGCAACTTCAGGCTCAAATATGATTATTCTACCGTGTTAGTGTTTAGCATCCCACGTGCTGATATCTTTCAACTGGAGTGAAATTAGGTGCATTGTATAGACTCCGTTCGAATCTAGATATTGCCACGGCACTGAGTGGCCCCGCATAATCCGAAATTATCGCTTTGAGCGCTGTTGACCTATTCCAAACATCCGGTCTATAGGTGCGGCACGCGAAGGAATGTTTGCAGAAGCGATACGAACTGAACGATTGGTCTGATCGTTTGTTTCTACCGGAGACAGGGGGACCGGATATTGCTGATCTATCACCTTCACCTACGGTATGCCTCGCTTGACATCACAAATCATCAGGTCGCTCTTACTATCGAGTTCGCAGGTCAATTGGATGCCAGTATCGTATTTTTTGTATTTGTTCTAGTCTCAATATGTCTTTGAACGTTGTCAAAGACATATCTCTGGATGATGAGGGGGAAAATCGCACAAACAAAGAAAATATCGCTGTTATCCCAAAGCCGATTTTGTATATTCAATGTACTTATTATGATACTGTTGTATAATTTGTTTCGTCAGACAATCAAGAAAATCCGCACTGGGCATAAGAAAGACCGGGAATCGAGTAAGAGGAAACACAAAGAAGGACCGCGCTGTAAGTAGTCACTAGTGCCAAAAGTCTCGTTCAGCTTTCTCGTTTTGGCGATAGTTTTACCACCTTGCCCTACACGGAGGCGTATGCAGCCTCGCCAGCATCTTTTGTTTCACAATTACCTATTATGTGTTGTGGTATAATATTTTCGTCAGTATTTGCGCTACTTGAGAAATGTGGCGCTTGCGAAGTTGGTGCTATACCATAGCTAAAATATTTGATTTTGTCGCACACGTACAGTACCCGTAGCAGAAAGCGATATCGAGGAAGTCAAGCCTTCCTTGCTTAAAATTAAACTACACAAACCCTCCGAGAATCCATATGTTGTAAGGAAGATCAAAGGTATCTCATTCTCCGTTGGTCGCGGCCTGGGTTGTCCAACAGCAATCAAATCGCCAGCTGTGGCCTTTGGCTACACGCCCCTGAAGGTATGTACGGTGCTTGTATATTGGCAAGTGGTTTGTCTACGCATCTATACTATGTGCTCACTGTGGCGTATAGACATATGGGTGTACGCATTGGACCAGCATATGCTGCGTGCGTCTTCTATCGACAGCTGTAACATGTACATCGGTATTCTGATGATTTGCCTTATTTTATGAATACTCCTGCCAGTATCTTGGTAATGGACATTTTACCTCAAGCATATTGGCACCTTCGAAATTGTCTATTAAAGCCAATACGCTGCGGATTGCCCATTCGCGGTAGTTGGCAAGGATGAGAATAGGAATCATCTTGGACATATTTTTAATTGCATTAGAACACGCTGAATGGCATGATCGCCGTTTTGTCTTTTATCTCGTCCCTGTGATCTCATCTGGCTGTCATCCTAATCCGCAATCGGCTCACAGGGCATGCCAAACGTGAGGTGCGCAAGGCGTCGAATTGGGCGGGGCGGTCGTGTGTTGTTCGACAGGACACCCACATGGGCAGCCGAACAATTCTCCGCAGACCCGAAATACATCGATCCGTTCGTGGTACGTAAATAATAGAGTGCCGCACTAGACATCGTAATCTCGATTGGGGGTTTATCTCGCTTAGCTGTTTTAATGTGAGAATCTGTTATTTGGCATACGCTTACTCGCTCGATGCATGTTTGTTATCCCTTACCGTGAATAATATCTGCTCACCGCTTCAGACTCGTTTGTATCAGTCGTTGCTAATAGCTTTTAGCTCCGTGACTTTCACGTCTCGACCAATTAAACAGCGCCATGGGCCGTTCGAGAATCTAGTCCGCAGACAAACATCGTCAGTGGCAACGCCTCAGATGACGAACTCGATACTAAAAATGTCAGCGGTCGTGGATCACCGAATACCCGGTCCAGTCCGGCCAGCAGGTCCCATTGGGACCACACAGGTGCAATCACAAAATATAAATAGTAATAGTAATAGTATTAGTTATAGTACCAAGCAATCACACCCGCTCACAGCTCAACAACAGCAGGCATACCCACATACATCAGCACAGAGGGTAGAACATTCGGGTGCTAATTCGGCCCAAAATCAAGCGTTGGGTGGAGCAACCCACTCCCTGACAACTTCATCGGCCCCTTCGGACCAGCAACCCGTGCAGACACAAAGGTTAGCCACAACACAAAACACTGCAGACCAACTGAACAGTTCGTATACTCTGCCAACGGGTCAGCGGCCCACAACAGCCCTACTGGCGAATTCTGGTGTGGGTGGGAGTTCGTCAACGAATACAAACACAACCACGAATACGAACCTAAGTTCTAACACGAACCCTATCTCAAACCCAATCACAACTGCGAAACTGATGGCGAGTACAAAATCATGTACGATAACGAATGCTACAAGTGCTGCGGCTTCGTCTGTCCCACAGAGTGCATCCTCTGTCAGCCAGGTACAGCCTGGGCATATCGGTACTCAACTAGGCGGTGTGAGTAGCCTCGCTAGCACGACTCCGGCGGTGGGCGCGTATAGTTCTACATCCACATCTGCTGGTCAGAGTGCAAGTAGAATACCGAGCTCTAATGTGTACTCACAACCGTACGCAACAACATTGGTCAATAGACCGATCCCCCAGGATCAGGAAAATACTACTGCGGATGGGTACGATAGCGCACCTACGATGAGTGCTGTAGACGGTACTGTTCGAGGTCAGAGTTTGACACAGGCACAAGCAACATCAACCGCAGATGCAAATTTGAACCCCAACCAGGCAACGTTCAATCACGGGGGAAGTGCGACTAAGATGAGTTCGGATACGCCAATGACCACAACTGCAGCTTCGCAACCAGTCGATAGCCAATCGTATGCGGCACTCTCTGCTCAGCGAGCGCAGCCCCAACAACAACAGCAGCAGCAGCAGCTCCATGGAAACCATGTGAACAACCTGAATGCAACCTCCAACGCAGCAACCTCAGTTCCTTACAACTCGATCTCGCAAATTCCATCCATGAACAACAGCACATACACGTCGCGGCAATCATCGTTCGGAGAAACGTGTAGTGACGGATCACAACCACAGAGGACGGCCAGCAGAAGTGCCGTCGCCGCGGTTGCTTCTAGTGTACCTAGCATGTCTCAGTCTGCGATGTAGAGTGTGACACCACCTGCCCACACAGATGCGAGCCCTGCAACCTCGGGCTACCCTGTCACGACTCAAACTGCATACTCGACTGTTCAAGCTTCCACCACAAATCCTAATCTCCCAACGCAAGCCACCGCACCCGCCACGGGCGTTAATGCGAACGGTGCGGAAACTAGTGCGATGGATCTACCAGGCGGTACTCCTACTGCAGTTGGTGTGAGTTCTGTGTCGGTCAGTGGGGAAGGGGTGGATACATCGGGCGCAGCGACAACTCAAATACAGCCAGATAAGGACAAGCCTAAGACCGACTCACGAATGGACAGCACACCGGGAAGTGAATACACCAACGGCCAATTGCCGGCTTCGGAAACCGCGGGAAAAAGTTCACAACAGCGTTTCCTCATTCAGAGCACGGATTAGATTGTTTGATAAGAATATTTGGTGCTCTCACTTTGGGCCACCCATCGGACAGTGCAATTCTGATGCTGCCTACTCTAGAGCGAGAATCAGGGTATCCGATAGGAAAGAAATCAGTGGTCTCTCATATCGTAGGCTGCCGACGAACAAAGAACACTCAAAGCTGCCCGTTCAATTGGCGGCCTACTACAAAATTACGGAAATTAGTCGCGTGTTGAGTCCGGCGCCTGTAGGAAGTTTGATGCACTGCACAATTGAAGATGGAAGGTGCCCTTGGCTTGCTTGGCAACGGCACGAGCTCGACTTGCGGTAATGAATACCAGACCTACTTGTGTAGCTGTTCATGTCAACCAGTGGGGTCTGGGGATGCTACTCCGTGCCTGTGTTCGCGCATGCTCTGTATACCGTTTGAGTTGGAGATATACCGTCCTGCGTTGGTGGATATTCTCGATTGACATGACCGTACGTCAGCAAATTTCGAGCGACAGTAAATACTGCGCTATTCATAGATAGTATATAGCCAAGCACAGTATATTATTAAACTGGCCAGACTCAGTCTGCGAATACGATTGTGATCATTTCAAGATATTATCATAATATCGTTGCGGTGATCAGGTGAAAAGGCAGAGAGGGGGGTTTGCAGGTCCACGCGCTCATGTATTTTATTATCTGTTATTCATTCTCGACATCATATCGGATCGACAGCTGTGCTTGTTTAGATCGTCTCAGATTTCTAGTCCTAATCTGGGGTGTTGTTGTCGGGTCCGATCACATGATTTTCTCTGTTAAATCAGGCTTTAGATTAGAACAGGAAATTTTGCCAAGGCAACTACTACTTTCACATGGAATACGATTCGGCATGGGTGATGTCTATACATACTGCTGAGAACCGGAGCAGTGCTCGTGGTGTCTTCTCGACCTGCACATACTTTCAATGGGCTCACATGCCATTGTGATCATAGCAATAGCTAGGACATGACTCGTTGCGATCAGGTATACTGAAAGCGGGACACGTGTTGAAGCGAGACTTTACACACCGAGCAAGAGGTTCAAACAACACACCCGCTCTGTCGATTTGTCGTTCCAGGGCCTGCACAATACTGGTGTGCATATCCAATTGAAGTAATAGCTCTCCAATTGCGTTCTCTACTGCCCTCATTTCGGCTTTCTTTGCTTCAGTGCTTTGGGTCGGACCTTCCTATATATTCACGCGTTTGAAGTTTTACGGAACATCTCTTAAAATATATTCGAATTTCTGCCATACGCGTACTATTTTTGTATTTAAATTCCCGTCGTGACAATGAACTAAACATATTTCACAGATGTTCGTATCAAGCGCAAAAGCAACGAACTCCCAATTAGTTCTGTTCGGTCTAACACAGTTGGTTTGTATAAAAATCCTGGATGCTCGTATATATGAAAGTCACAATTCCCTGCGACCTACGCGGGAATATCTAATAGCGCACAAATACTACGATAGGTGAGTTTGGTACGATGTTGAGTTTGATAGAATTTGATTGATTAAACCCTCAATTTTGGTTCGTGTGGACTACACCTGTGTTTTGCCCTGCAGAACGATCATCTCCCTTCGGCATTTCACGACTCGGATTAATAACCATTGCATTGTTCTAACATAGGTTACAACCACTTGCACAACGGGTTGGGATATAGAATGTCTACATTGTACCGCTAATACGTTTGGTTTGTTTTGGCTCGGATGAATAACCGTTGCATTGTTCTAATATAAGTCACAACGACTCGCACAACGGGTTGGGATACAGAATGCCAGCATTGCACCGCTCATACCTTTGGTTTGTGTTGTAGGGTCGCGTTTATTCCCATCCTGAATTTGTCGCTGAGAGACTTCTTGCGTGTCAATGTGCTGCACATTAGGTGAAACACCATTACAAAAAAACCCGGTGAGTAGTATAAGTATATTCATAATTCAATCTGGGTCATCAATCGTCGCAACTAAATTCGTATATACTTTTAACTGATCACGATTTCCCATTATGATGCGCTGTTTGGTGCTTGACGTCGCGACAATATTATACATACCCAGCAACCTGACCGCTGCCGGTTGATGAACGATTCTGTTGCTTTTTGTCAGCATCGTCATTGCTTTCGCCTGCTGTAGCGTCTTCTGACTGGCCAGTATTTGCAGATTTACTTTCTGGCGAGAAGTCGAATTTTTTCTTTTGGGTAGTCCAAGGTGATATTGTTTCGCTACTTGCTGAACTGTAGATTACGGGTGAATGAAAAATCGATGCGTAGGTGCATAAAAGTGCTCAATGAAGATATATCTATGAAGGTCCACTCTGCACGTGCCACTGTCAAAAGCATTGGCAGGCAAACTTCTACCCCAAGGATTCCCTTACTCAGAAAATACAAGCATTTTCATCTGAATACAGGAAGCTAGCAAAGATGTTGCTGCGGAATAACTCGCCGGCAAATGATCGATATGAATCCAAAATAAAATACAATACGAGACGAGGGAACGCATGTGAGGGAACAAGCCGCTTCTTGATACTCACTTCATGGCCGCGGCCATCGTAGCGATTTCAGACGACTTGCTGCTGACACTTGCACTCCTCGCCTTCACGTTCATAGTTTGTCGCCTGCACATGTTATTAGTGAAAAGTATTTCATTCTGATTCAGCTGCAACCTACGATATACAACATAATATCGTGCGCAGTACGGTGTGTGCTTAAACACATATATTCCTCCGCCAGATATTTATGTTCGTCCTCGATATACTGTAAACTGAGTTGGCGTTATTGGAGAAAGAAGCCGCTTGAATGACTGTTCGCATACCTTAAACTTACGGCCCGTCCAATCTTTGACAGAGTGCCTCCCTTAGTAGCAGACTCTGAACATTTGTCTGTGCCACGCATTTTTCTACTTTCCGTCGAAGTCATTGATGCCGAATCTTGGCTGAGACTATCTAAACTTGTTGCTGTACTTCTGGGCTTCGTTGTTAAACCTACTGCATGCCTGCATTGATTGTTCAACCATTGTCAGCGCTCATGTGTGCCGAAATTTTGAGCTAGACCGACACAACGTAAACCAGTACAAAGTGCAAACTGACGCATACTGAGTAGACGGCGATCTTGAGATAGTACTTTCATTCACTCACTACTTGGTGAAGTAAGAGATATAACCCTTTAATACACTAGTAAGATGGTAATTGACAACTATCGGGTGATAGTGCAATGCGGCCGTAATACTAAGACAGATATAATTTCGAAACTATACAAATACAGTGAAACAAATATACTTGCAAGCTTGAAACATAAGTTTATGCACGTTGTTTTAATCAATTACACATCTTTACAACTCTGAAAGTGCAGACATCTGTGTTGTGGCACATTTGAATGCTGGCAAGTGTATTTCAAATTTTGGTAGATGCAATAGATTATATCTATTGTATATATTGCTTATATTTGCATAATATGTTCGATATAGCCTATACGTACTGGTTATACAGATACAGAACGATATACATTTATATCTACAACAAAAGCTTCTTATATAAAACCGTATACAAT
>NW_014038587.1:6405-9691 GCF_001186125.1 Sphaeroforma arctica JP610 | reverse complement strand
TGGCAGTTTCGGGCCTACCAGGATGCGTCGAATCAGTTGTTGGATGCAGGTGAAGTGGCTCGTAGTGAACTTGTGGCTACCGGGGCAGACAAGGCAGAGACAGCCGTCGGTGCGGTAGTCAAGCAATGTGAACATGTACGTAATCGTTACAATCATAGCACAGAGCCGGATTGGTGTAAACTCGAAGCAGCGATTGAAGTTGTCGTGCCTGGCTGTGTCTCAGTTTGAGGTTGACGGTTTACCCATAACCAGTTGGTAGTAGTATTGGCGCCGGGTCATTGCCGCGATCTCCTTGTTGGACCAACGTTTTGTTGAGTTCTTCCTGATGTCGTCACAGCGTTGGCGGAGGGCTACATGGTCGGGTGTACGCCCGCCCGTGGTTTTGTGTACAGTTTTCAGGTGAGCATAGATACTGTACGGGAAGCGCAGTGATGGGTTATCGTGGACCCAGGCGGGTTGCGTCAGAGGGGTAAGTGGATTTGTGCTGGCCATTGAGTCGAGTTGTATTCCCAGGCAACCTCCGAGGTAGTCCGTGAATGGTCGCGCGGGGAGCAGGCCGCAAAAGTGAAGTAAGTTTGTTTGATGTTTGGGAAACCGAGGGTATTTAGTGCCCGTGATGATGGCTGCTGTTTGGATGAGGGCTGAGTTAAAGCGCTCGAATAGGGGGTCCAACGCATCGTTCCATATAGGCGAAGCCGATGCAATAATGTTCAGCCCATATGTAGCCGTGGATAGGATGAATGTTTTAAACATCACCAGTCGGTTGCGGGCGTGTCGCCAGCTGAAGCCATGGAAGCCATAAGCGCGGAAAGAGGCGTGCCCAGTGACAAGGCTGCAATGATTCCTGGTACTCCGTGAGAGAGTGGGAACCCCAGGTATTTGGAGTGTTTCGGTACGGCATGTGTGGGCGCCAGTTTCAGTGGGGAGGTAACGTGTTCCAAGGTGCATCTGCAAGCGTCGGCGTGATAAGCTCACCATTTTTTACGGAGGGTTGGCGCCGCGTGTCGCAAGTTGGTAGATCGTACTCGGGTTTTAATGACACCCTGTTCGAGGCCAGATTTGCGTCCCCACGCATCAATGTCATCTAAGAAGGGCTGGAGCGAAACCGATCGAGGGGCTTGGATCCGTGTGTCATCGACAAATAAAAAAGAACGGAGGAGCTTGGGCCGAAATTGTGCTAGCGTGACAGCTAAGAAATCCATGTAGATAATAAAGAGCTGGGGGCCGACGATTGAGCCTTGTAGGATGCCATTCGTTCTATGAAATAGAGACGAGAGCGTGCCGCGGTATGCGTGGAGGCGGTTGATCCAGTTTTCAGGCATTCCAGCGTGACGCAGAAGTACCCATAGGCGTGGGAGAGCAACCTTGCCGTATGCCTTGGTTATGTCCAGACAGACGTTGTTCCACTCCTCTTCTGGCTGTGTCTCAGATTCCATGGCGGCAAGTGTTTGGGTATGACAGGAGTACCGTGATTTGAAGCCAGCTTGGGTAGCATGGGTAGTAGATCCGGGGTGGCTCGTAATCAGATTAAGAAAGCACTTTTCAAAGATGCGTCTGACTATTTGCGTAAGCGTGATGGGGCGGAAATCGGCGGGGGAGGTGATATCTGCATCGAATTTCTTTGGGTGCGCTGTCATGAGGCTGCAGTTCAGGGCTGCGGGGAAGGTACCCGCCTTCAGTAGCTCAGTGAATGCTTCGGTAAGGAGTCTAATCAGTGGGCTATTGGCGTCGGGGCGTCCTAATGTCCGGCGTTTGGTAGAGCGCTCCACTGCGGCCTTCAGGAGGAGAATGTGGATCCCGTCGGGGCCAGGCCCCTTATTGGGATAGCGTGGTATTGCCTCCATTACATCGTCGGGGCGTATGGTGGAAGTGACATCAGGAGAGGGTTTGGTATCCGGTGGAGCCACGTACGGGTTTGTAGAGTTGAATAGGGCCTCAAAGTAGCCAGCAAGGGTAGTGCCTGTGTCATCGGTACCTGGTATGCAGGGTTGGCGCGGAGACCGTCGTTGGTACGCAATATCTTTGAACATTTGAGCATTTCTTTGGGCGGTCAGACGTGGGCGGAACGAGTGGTTTGTCAGCCGCTGAACCCAAGGTCTGTTTAAGTCATAATATAACCCTCCAAAGATTTGTGGGTTAGTGGCATAGCGCCAGATGCGGTCGAGGATTCATAGCAGCCCTTCCGCTGGTCCATGTAAAGTGAGATACGACCGTAGTAGGTTCTGATGCGCCCGGATTTCAGCTTGGAATAGTCGCGCGCGGGATTTGTTGCGTATGTGATACAGTCGATGGCGATATCGTCTATATCCATGGGAGGGGAGGCGTTGGTCCGGAGGCGGCGGCATTGCTGGCATTTGTTGGGGCCGATGGATTTGATTCGTGGGAAGTATCTGGAGATCGAGTCCAAAGGTGTGGTCACCACAGATACCGTAGTCCGTCAGCTTATAAGTTTGGAGGAAGGCGGGGGTGGTAGGTTGATGATACGCATGTTCAGTACCAGTTGAGCCGCCAGCATAGAGGTAGTCCAAGTGCCACGTATTACGCAGAGTAGCCTCAATCGTTTTCATACGTAGTCCGTGATTTGTAGATGCGTGGCCATACTTCCGGGCTTTGAAGTTGAAATCTCCCCACACGACATCTGGTTGGAAACCGCCAATCTCGGGGGATTCATGTATCGCCTGACGTCTTCTTCAGTAAGCGATTTGAGTGGAAAGTAGAACACGGCCATATGAACGCCAAAGCACACAAAGAACACCGCGTACGGTGAAGAGTGTACAAGTTGAAGATTCGATGGGTGGTGTTTGGATAAGATACCAATACAACAGTGTGAAGGGTGTAAGATATTATGCCGTGTAGTGTGATGTAGTATATGATAGCGTGTGTTCGAGCGTATATGATTAAGAAATGTGGTGTTATGCCAGGTTTCAACCATACACATAACATCAACCTGACTTAAAATCGATATAACGTTCAAACTCTTATCTGTATGTACTGTTGTAAGATTCGGTCTAATAAAGGCGAGACTAATGCCTTAGAATAAATAAACGCGTAGGTATTCTATATATCGTGTAAATATCGATATAAATAAACGAAATGAGACGTTCTAATAAAGATAGGTTTGCCTCGTGAAAACAGCAATACTCTGAGGGATTGTGAGGCTGAGACATTGCCTATATATAATCCTCTCAGCACTGTTTCCGCCGAAGGGATTTTATTTAGTGTTTCGTTGTCGCTCTATTCTGGGGCGAATCCGATAGACTCATAAAATCCTATCTTTAGAAAAAAT
>NW_014038587.1:0-3434 GCF_001186125.1 Sphaeroforma arctica JP610 | reverse complement strand
CTACAACGGGGGGTTTTTTTGGGTTTATAATATACGTTAACTGTGCAATTACTATTAGGAACCCGTTATTTTTACAATGAGGGAGTGAGAAGACGCCTCAAAGACAAAGAACAAATGTTGGTGTGACGTCTCGCGCCTGTGAGCCAAAAAGTGACGAGAAGGGCACACCATTGTTCCTCAATACAGTGTGCGTCGTATAAAGACGCCACTCACGATGCAATGATCTTCGGCAGATCTGGTAGGATGGCTGGGTGGTGTTGATTCCAGAGGCTGATGTAACCCTGAATCGCGTGCTTCCAGGCACTCACTGTCCATGATAGGAGTGATGCCTGTGGAGCGGCAGAGACTGATGGCGGCGGCCCGTATCTTCTTCACTTGGTCCGGCGAGATACCTTCGTAGAAACAATACTCCAAAAAGCAGGTCAGTTGAATCGACGTAGGTACGGACGTAGTGAGATTGTGTTGTGCGGCAAACGTGTTCCAGACTGTGAAAGCCGACCGATACGTACGCTGTGGTGCGAGGCCTACATTGCGTAGCTGATGCCAAACGTGTGATGAACTTATCGTCGAGTTGCGCTGATGCCGATGGGATCGTACATAAGTGCGACGTACAGTCGCGTTGGCGGTGTGTGAAGACCTAGCCGTTCGGCTACGTGTGCGGGGTAGTGGACGGTGCCTGGTTCTAGAATCTTGAAGTCGCGGCCATTCCGTAAGATCAACGATCACCAGATGTGTGGCTTTCCTCCAAACTGGAACTATGAGGTTGGCTGAAGTCGTTGCCCCCATCTGTTCCAAAAAGAAGCCCAACATTGTCTCCGGGTTTGCCATCATCTCCAGGGACTGGTCCCAGCGGTCGTGTTAGTGGTTGATGAAGTGGACTTGTGCTTGGTGGCTCTTGCCACAGTAGTAACTGTCGGAATAAGGCCGAGCTGAGGGATCTGGCAGGATTCATCTCTGGAACAACCGAAGAATCGTCTCTGCTCGAACCGCCCAGTGGTATTGTACCAGTTGCCCCATTCGCGACAAGTCGTCGACTGCAAGGTTCAACTTCCACGGCATGTACCCCAGGGTCACTGGCCAGCGGATACTGTCTAGTCGTCTTAGCATGGCATTCATCAGTGGTGATTGACTTCTGCGCTCCCTAAGGGCGTGTAGTGAAGTACTGCTGTCGGTGAGCCGGAGGAGAGGCACCGAGCCAATCGCGTAAAGTGTGTGAAAGTGCTCGTAAGCCAAGACGAGGGCTTTCAGCTTCAAGACTGCTATGGGCCATGGAGTCTCTGCATGGCACCAAATCTTCACAAATATGTAGGTCGTCTGGCGCCAGTATAGGGTCGCTCCGTAGCCGATCTTGTAAGAGTCGGACGTCAATCTGGCTTGATGAACAGGTAGCCATATTGCTCGTATGTCGAATATGGTGATTAATTTGGCCATTCGTTCTATTTTCTTGAGTGAAGCTTCGGATAGGCGAATCGTCCGTGCCCGTGTCCATTGCGTCGATCGCTGGAGGTCAGCGAGGAATGAGCGAAGACTCATTACGGAGAACTCGCCACACTGAAGACATCCGCAGTATGATTGCCATAATTGTGTCTTGATCCTGCGCTGGGTTCAAAAGGCCGTAGATGCTATTTTGGCTCCCATGTTCAATAGTTTGACTTTGAAGGCTTAGGTCATCTCGATCGTGTTCAAAACCAGGTCGATGATGACCCTTAGATGTTGTAGTCGGGTTACTGGAGTCTTCCAGTATATTTTTCCCGGGGCTAACTCCAATCCCAGTTCGTGCAAAAGGCTGTCGATGAATCATTTCTGACGCAATGATAGTCTTCGGACGTCCTAGTAGGAGGAGGTCGTCCACATACAGATGATCCTTATCCCCTTGTTCCTGGTGAGTCGCCTGAAGACATCCATCAGCACGTGAAACCAGGCAGGTGAGAATGTCGTCCCCATCGGCAGGGCGAGGAAGCACCAGAGATTGTTGTCGTGGTCCTGAAACTGCCAGAGTTTTAGGTCTGCGACAGCAAATACATAGAAGCCATCTTTTATGTTGGACGACATAGTTAAACCTCCCGGACGGGCAACGTGCATAAGCTTCTCTAGGCCCTCGGCTCTGTAAGTCCGTCTCTCCGCATGATCGTTGATATCCGTTGGAGACAGTATCAGTCTCGCTCTGAGACCGTCGAACTTTGAGATCATAAACGCAGAGTGCACTAGATGACGTTCGGTCTCCTCGCACCGTCGGATCACCCTTGCGGCTTGAAGTCTGTTGAGTTCCACCTGGCTCATCGAGTCGGTAACCTCCGGATTCAGGATCCAGCATCCTCTGTTGGATGGCTTCGGTGGTCCCTTGGAACCCCAAATCGGTCTTACTCCGTACTTGATTGCTTGTAGGACCTTCTGAGAGGCCCCGTAAGCTCTCTATATCGGGAGTGCCTTACGGACTTTGAGGTATAAAACAGTAGGTTCAGAATTAGTCTTCTTTCTTGACATTGAGCGTTCCACGGGTTAAGGCCAATTCGTGCTGCCTTTTCTTTGTCGCTCTCAGGTAGCGCGCGACAGTAGGTGTGTCGTTATAAGTTGGACGCACTTGCTGCTCAACTAGAGCGGCGAAGCTGGATCCTTTCTTAACACTGAGTTGCTTGAGTTCCAGGGTTCGTCCTAAGTCCTTAATGAGTTCCAGCAGATATGGTTGTTCTCGGTGTTGTGCTGATAAGCCACCGAGGTCGATCTGTTTGAGTGTAAAGGCCAAATGATTGACCCAAGTCAGAATGTTGATCAGTTCCTCTTGGACGACTGGCTTTTGAGGTTCGTACCACAAGGGTACTTGCACTGGCGAGCTGGTCAGTCCTTTAGGAAAACGTACCTCTTGCATCCACACTAAGTTAGCAATTTCTCTAGGTACACCGGTACTCCACTCGCCGTTGGATGCGGCAGCACAGTCCTGTACAGATGCTATGTGGTCAGCAGTTGAGACTCTGTTATGGAAGGCCGGAGTCCGTAAAGAGAGTGAGGTCCTGTTCCAGGAACGGCGTATCCTCTCTATTCAATTTCCTTAAAGATCTTTTTAGACGGTTGTCTGGTTCTGGTCGGGTCTGGTCGGTTCTGGCCGTCAACGTTCAATACGATGGTGATGTAGTTGGTAGGTGTAGGAGAGCCCACGCTTCAAGAGGATGTTGAAGGAAGTATTTCGAGTATTGAGAAATACGGGATGGTGGATCTTCGTCCCCTTATACACAACAACTTTAGAGTTGTGTATATAAAAAGACTGGAGTAGGATAGTGCTGCAGTATAAATTAGTTAGTGCTGTTTAATACGTCATAACTCCAAGAGTTATGGCGTACCACCGCCACGAGTAATTTAAGCAGCAGAACAAACTACTCCCAGTTCACAATACTATTTAAAGGAGAATCCTTCTAGAATATGAATATATATATATATAT
>NW_014038588.1:0-2010 GCF_001186125.1 Sphaeroforma arctica JP610 | reverse complement strand
CTATAGTCATCTACTTCCAATAAATAAAGCTATACGCCTAATAAAATACTTGCAATTATTGTGTATTGGTACTGAATGAGTGTAGTGTATGCACCTATAGTCATCTACTGCCAATAAATAAAGCTATACGCCTAATAAAATACTTGCAATTGTTGTGTACTGGTACTGAAGGGGTTTGTAAGTACCTATAGACATCTACTAGCCAATAAATAAAAGTATACGCCTGATAAAATACGGGTAATTGTTGTTGTGTACTGATACTGAAGGGACATGTATGTACCTATAGTCATCTACTTGCCAATAAATAAAGCTATACGCCTAATAAAACACACACAGTTGTTTTTGTGTACTGATACTGAAGGAGCATATAGGTACCTATTGTCATCTACTCCTACTCGCCAATAAATAAAGCTATGCGCCTAATAAAACACTTGCAGTTATTGTTTACTGATACTGAAGGAGCATGTAGGTACCTATAGTCATCTACTAGTCAGTAAATAAAGTTATACGTCTAATGAAATACGTGCAATTGTTACTGTGTACTGATACTCAAGGGGGTGTGTATGTCGTAAAGTCATCTACTTGTCAATAAATAAAGCTATACGCGTAAAATAACACTTGCAGTTGTTATTGTATACTGATACTGAAGTGGTTTGTATGTCCTGAAATCATCTACTAGCCTGAGAGCTACCAGCCCCCAGAATTCCCCACCGAACCCTGAAACTAAACTTGATCTTTAGTCTACTAAGAGGGATATATGGTCTACAAGTTACATATTTTAGCAGATGATCACTAGACAGCCCACAAATGACCAATACGTGACGTTTTGACCAGCGGAATGGAAGAAATGCAAATGCATAAACAATCCGGTTTACACCAACAAACTTCTGGATTTCATCCGAGATAACCTAGAAGACAATGAAGTCAAAAAGAGGCCTGAAATGAATTATCGGAACGAAAAAAGTTCTTTCAAATCACAGCCATGAATAAGAAAGTCTTAGCAGCTATACATTGTCAGTCAAAAACGCCATTTCCAAAGTCACGAATGTGGCTCAACGCGTATCGTAATGCTACTATATTGCTGAAAAATAGGAGCAATTTTTGGTGATATAAACTACTTGAGAGTAGTGAGAACATTTTTCATTATCGCCGCCTTCTGAACAACATGACTGCAGCGAGTCATATTGGAATATGTACGCTTATGTATTTACAGTATGGAGAAATTGGATCAATTTGACTGCATGGAATAACATGTCACGGTCGCAAGTAGCACCAAATTTACCTCTTGGAATGCGATACAGTTATCAACGTCCTCCTATGCAGTCAGGATCCGGGTAAAAGCCAATACTTATACAGTCGAGGAGCATGTACTTCGAAAAAGAGCAGGTCCAAGCAACAATGTGCAAACAACCTAACTGGCGAGAATAATATAAGTAGGCATGTACACAAATAGTTGCAAATAACATTTATATGCGTGGATAAGCACTCATTGGAACACTGCACACTATGACCGAAACGAGAATACAAAAGTCCCGTCTACACCAAATATCACAGCGGCGATAGTGAAAAAAGTTCACGAATTGCATATGATGGCCGTATTTGGAGCGGAAAATACTAGAGTGCCTACTGGATTGACTGGCCTGGATGAAACACACGGATCCGAACAGTGAGAAGACTATGTTCTGGAAGAAACACTCACACAAAGTGTTAACGCCCTAGCACAAGCTATCATGACTGGCGATTCTTGCTGGGTAATAAGCGACCATTCCATCAACGATATCACGACGCACAAGGAGCATCTGCGGATAAATATAATTATCAAGGCGACGTGGCGCGGAAACAGAAAAAGAGCATACTTGAGGTGTCTTTATTTGTCGTATCTATCAGTGTCAGGATTCTGAGCTAACGTTATAGCCGACCAAGGTATATGATAAACTGAGAAATTCGTATCTCAGTCACAGAATGTCTTTGTACCACATTGAGACTGTACACTCGCACTTGCTTGAGGTG
>NW_014038589.1:5615-9703 GCF_001186125.1 Sphaeroforma arctica JP610 | reverse complement strand
TGTATATATAAAAGAATACGTACATCTATATGTTTATGTATACGTATTTGTATATTTTTATCTAAATGTGTATGTATATGTATAGGTATATATATGAATAGGTATATTGCACATAGTCAGTCAAGTTGATCGCAATATGCCATCTGTACCGATTGTCGTGTTGGTGTGAAATTACATGACGCTTGTACGAATATCTTATATCGACATCCTACGAGCAGAGGGACCGGCTTAGCAGTACAAAATTAACAGAACAAATGATATGTCCCCTGATTACGTTTGGTTTATTAAACTTATCGAGCTTAAGTTGGCTAGAGTTTCCTATACGTAACTCACTTGTCCGTTGTAACCCATCTCCATCAATAACCTCACAGGCACCCTATACAGTAGCGTGACGAGTCATCAGGGCCCCCATCTACCATACTCTTCAACACTAAACCCTAAATCATTTTAAGTAAACACCCCCCGTCCACCGCTGTATTGTGTATCTTGCATCTCCACCCGTTATCTCAGTCACTCAACTCAACTCAGCCGCAATCTCTCGCAGCAGTGACAACATCTTCTCGTTCTCGTCTGCCGTGCCAATGGTGATGCGCACACAGTCGTCGCAGTGTGTCTGGTCTCCACGGTACCGAATGACCACCCCCCTGTCAGCCATGCGCTTGTACACTACATCCATCCAATTAGATAGAGCGGGAAGGGGTATAGGTTGGTATACTAGTGTGCTATTACCATAGACATACATACATCTTACACTCATCGCAATAGATAGAGCAGGCAATGATATATGTTAGTAAACTACCGTGCTATCATCGTAGACATAATGGGAATTGCTATTGGGTATGTATACTAGCACGAGGCTCAGCCGAGGCCCCAACTGAACCCACACCGTCGAGGTGAACATCTGGCCGAGCGGTTATAACAGCAACGTAGATATGTGTGTGTTGGTTCGCACCTGGCACAACGCAAGCACAAGCAGAGCACAACACGCACCACCGAAAACCCTAAACCTTAAAAACCCACCTTCTAAACTGTGATCGATCTGCACTAACAAGAAGTTTGCGTCTGTGGGATGAATTTTCCTGACCGTCTCCATCTGCTGCAGTGCGGCGGTCACTACGTCACGCTGCTCCAAAGTAGCACGCACATGGGCCTTCATCTGGTCAATGTTCTTCATTCCCTCTGCACGGTAGGGTGGTATGGGGTCAATACACACACATACTCACTTCTTACAACCCTAAACCCTTTCAGAGATATACACGCACACTCTATTATACAGCCCATTCAGAGATCATTGGGACAGTTGAATGGGAATACACACACATACTCACTTCTTACAGCCCATTCAGAGACCATTGGGATAGTGGAATAGCAATATACACACATACTCACTTCTTACAGCCCTTTCAGAGATCATTGGGACAGTGGAATAGTAATATACACACATGCGCTGGTGCAATCCATCGTATATGCACAGCAGCAATTTGAACCAAGACTTGAGCACTAGAACTGCAAAACCCTAAAACAATGCAGAACCGGGTTGCACGAACACTCAATGCACCCCACACCCATGTCCACCTTTCGAAACCAGGACAGGATTTAACCCTAAACCCTAGAACCATAGAACAGGGGCTTACCAATTGCAACCTTAGAGGTCAGTTTGTTGACGTTGTACGGTGCTTTGACCTTGTTGAGTGTACTGACAATCTCCTCACTGCCGAAGAGCATGCCTAACCTGATTCCCGCCAGGCCAAAGGACTTTGACAGCGTCTGCATACGGTCAAATATGAATAAATAAATAAATAGATATATATGAAAATATATATATAAATAGATATAAACAAACAAATATTGATAAATAAACAGAAATAAATGAACGCAGTCGGCTCGTATTAAGGAAAAGTATGAATGCACCTCATGCTGTGAAAGGATACGAACGCTTTCTCAAATGGTGATAGGTGTACAATGACACGGGTTCAAAGCAGGATTTACAACTCCACTAGCAATATGTGTATGATGTTGTTGTACATGAATATTATATACATCTGTATATACGTAAATATCATATACATCTGTATATACATAAATATCATATACATCTGTATATAAGTAAATATTATATACATCTGTATATACGTATATACACTTCCGCCAGGCTTCGTTTGGATGTTGTCCTAAAACTTTAAAGCCCTGACCCCCAAACTTGCCACATAACCCGATATAAATAGAACATACTCCGTGCACACATACAAAATGGCACATACTATACAACATAAACTTAATATAAATAAAACCCCCACCTGCAAGACGACCAAATTAGGGTAATCAGCCAGTAAGTCGCAGCACGACTTTTGATCCTTGGCGAAGTCAATGTACGCCTCGTCAACCACAACCAGGCCAGTCGTGTATGCCTTGAGCAGCTTAATGATATTCTCGCGCTTGCAACACACTGCCGTGGGGTTTCCGGGTGAGCAGACGAAGATCAGCTTGACCTCGGGTGTGACGGCGGCAAGCATCTGTGGGTGTGGAATGAGTGGATGTGAGGTACGAAACGTGTACTATGTATAGAGTGAGTACGAGCCCACAAAGTACTACAATGCGGGCGATGGATAGAAACCACTTATGACGTCAAAGCAGCGAGCCTATGTGTATGTCACGAAGGTGTCTGCATGGTACTTGGCGTGTTCAAATAGACCCTACTGTGACTGACTATAGCAGCAGAGGATACGGTGAGTGGACACCCCTTAACATACAGCTTAAGATACACAACACTGGAGTTATGCTCGGTTAAAATGGTGCTGGAGTTATGTGCTTTTATAATGATGCTGGAGTTATGTGCTGTTATAATGGTGCTGCAGTTATGCGCTGTTATAATGGTGCTGCAGTTATGTGCTGTTATAATGGTGCTGCAGTTATGTGCTGTTATAATGGTGCTGCAGTTATGTGCTGTTATAATAGTGCTGTTATAATGGTGCTGCAGTTATACGCTGTTATTATGCAAAGTAGAAGGCTTGTGCGTGACGAGTACGTCTCTAACAGATTGATAGTCACGACTCAGCCACTGGTCGGATCAAATTTCCTTAGTAACATGTATACATGGGACGATGATTCAATTATATTAACATTAAAAGATGACAGGCAAAGGCGATGATAAGATAATATTAATAATAAATGTTACAATGATATTAATATCAAAAGATGACAGGCAAAGACGATGATACGATAATATTGATTTAAAGGGATGATACAATGATATTAATTTCAAAAGATGACAGGCAAAGACAATGATACGATAATATCAATATTAAAGGATGATATAATGATATTAATATTAAAGATGACAGGCAAAGAAGATGATACGATAACATTAATAATAAAGATGTCACAATGATATTAATGACAGGCAACGACAAAGCAACTATCACACCTCAGTGTACGTAGTCTATATCATCACAATGCTAGGCCTATACGAATAGGTACCATACAGCAGTACAAATAGCAGCTCACTGCAACGTTCCTTACACGAACGTGTTCAGCACGTTCGCGTGGTTACCATGACAACAGGGGCTTACCTCGTCCACACGCAGCTCAAAGGTCGGCGTGAGTGGCGCAGACACTACCTGCAGATCATTTATGTTCGCGCACACTTTGTACATGCCGTAGGTGGGTGGTGTGGTCATGAGCTTGTCTGTGCCTGGAGTGCCTATGACTCGCATTAACAGGTCGATCGCCTCATCACTACCCACACCCACGAAGACGTTCTCGCTTTGTACTCCGCGGAAGTCGGCTTTACGGTGGGGATAAAGAATAGGTAAACGATAATATGGATTGAGAGTATGCGAACAGAATATATTCAGATTGCCACCTATAAAACACATGTGACACAGAGAGGTATGTTTTGTGACTGAGTTGATTTTGCACGTACGATAAAATAATAATAGTAATAATAATGGATATATATAAATATAATATAATAATATATATAATAATAATATATAAATATAATATAATAATATATACATAATGAAATACAAGAATATCTAAATGCAATAATATATATATATATACATATATATGTATGTATGTATGTA
>NW_014038589.1:0-4446 GCF_001186125.1 Sphaeroforma arctica JP610 | reverse complement strand
ATATATTATAATATTTAAATATTATAGTCCTGACGTACAATATCATCTCTTATGTGCCAGCATCTGTTATAACAGTTACGATCCGCCATCTGTCCATACCTAGCATCAACATCACTGCCAATAGACTAAACCCGATTGGCGTTCGTGTAAACGATACCACACCGTGAAATCAATTATGCGTAGCATCACTTCTAACCTATCTGGCAGCTATGCTCGAAATAATAAACCTACATTAACAAACGAATGGCTTTAAAGCACACCTATCAACGACCGTAGCTCGCTCTGGTGAGGGTCAGGGTATCTGTTGAGCTCAGGCACTTCCGTCTTCATCGGAGCACCGAAAGAGTTCTCATTGGCGTCCAAGAGAATACCTATTGTTG
The DNA here is from genome assembly GCF_001186125.1 of Sphaeroforma arctica JP610. Taxonomy (NCBI): domain Eukaryota; class Ichthyosporea; order Ichthyophonida; genus Sphaeroforma; species Sphaeroforma arctica. The sequence continues at coordinate 4,066 of NW_014038589.1, read as the reverse complement.
TGGTGTGTCAGGTCACTGTATTTAGCACACATGGTATGGATATAAGACTGGGAACTGTAGTCTATTGAGAAACTCAAACGTATCAACAACGGCTGAATTGAGATATATATATGTATGTATGTATGTGTATATGCTCCTCGTGATATGAAGCTTGCATACGCAGACTAATCGTATATATAATGATGCATATTTGTTGTAACCACTTGAAATGAATATCGTAGTAGGCTTACAGGAACAAGAAGTTGAATCGGTACGATAACAGCTAGGAATCGGTTACAACTTCGGATGTGACCATCAAATCACATATAAGTGTGAGCAGTATGAGCACAATATTGACATCAGACGGTACGCATCGAATGGAAACGATTGAACGTGAACGATGCATTGGTAGGTACAGGCATTACCTGTATCATAGTCATCGCGGGCACAGCGGTATGGCTTCAGATCCCGTACATTGGGACGCAGCAGCGAGCGCAGGTCGAAAGTCATGTTGCTGTGAATACGAATGGGGATAGCTCGAGGGTGATCAGTCTGTACGCTCTTTATATGTTTAAAAAAAATGAGAAATATGTAGGTGATATTGTGAACACTGATGACTGAACTTTTTTCAAACGTCAAAAAATTGCCTGTCAATTCGGGTTGCTGGGTGAATCCAAAATGCCGTATACGTTGAACTTAAACGCACAAATGTTTCAAATTTTATACGTTTTGAAAAACGTAGAAATGACAAACAAATGCACAAATATAAATCCAGATGGAAATGTTGTTTGTGGTTTAAACGTTTAATTGTTACGTAAAAACGATCGTTAAAACGTTTTGCGTTTAAATGGCCTGTGAGAGGCTCTGACATCAGGATTCAGGACATGTGATGGAATGACCGCGAGAGGATGATGACGTCATTCATTTGCGATGTACGTTCGAGGCTCGAGCGGTATTACATATTTATTTTATGAATATGATAATTATTTATGTATTTATGGTCGACTGTTGATTTTGAACTGTGCACGGGTGAGAGAGTCACAGTCTATTGATATTTTGCTATGATCATACTTTTATAAGCGTTTGGCACAACTGCCATACAACAAATTCCAATATGTATATGTACATAGACAATTTATTTTAAATCAAACTGGAAGGGCATTGCTGTTACTGGTCGCCACTTATATCGCCCCCAGTCATTCAAATACTTATAATTTAAAAATAGCTGATTAGGCGTAGATTCCGCTAGTTTTATATTTTATATTTAAAAAAATGCAACAACCGACAGTTCGGATTTTCTGTATTTAAAATATGTATAGCACTAGCTAGATAACTCACCCAAGTCCCACTGCTAGTGCTTGTAAATATCGCAAGTCTATATGCAGGGGTAGAATAATTGCCTATTTCATCTTGAGCATCACGTACGCAGCTGCAAGAACTGTATGTTAAATACATACTATGTATCATGTATTGTATGTACTAAGAATGTTTTTTTTTAAACCGTGCTTAGTTTTTTTTATAAACACTTTCTAAAAAATAACATTTGTTTTACTCTCTATGGCATTTTCTTTGTCATGAGATTCAAGAAAATTGGAAATCCGGAATTTTAGGGTTTGAAGGAACACTTCGGCTACTGGCAACTTGTCATATTTTTATATTTATTTTACTTGACAATCATTGTATATAATAACGAAGTGCAGAGCAAGTCGTGGTGAGTTGAAAGTGCTTTTGGTTTCTGCTCCATCTAGTTAACATAGAGATAGAAAAGTAGCATAGTTTATTTAAATTGTTGTAGACATAAGGTGTACCGCTAATACATCCTCACATGAAATATACCCAAACCTACAAGGGCAAACATGTGAAGAGAAGGCACAGGCAGGATATTCCAGAAAGTATTCAAAAAGAACTACAACAATCACCCTAGTTTTGAATAGAAAATACGGCGAGGCTCATATCACTTGCACCGGGACGAGAGTGCTACAGCAACCTAAAGTACCTGTTGGCCCTATGGCGTACTTCCAGTGGCATGACAAAGGCGGCAATCTGCATAAGTCCTTCTGCGAGAAAGAGGCCAAGGAAAACGTGGTGTACGATAGTCGATTAGATTTTTCAGATTCAAATCGAGGTGACAAAAAGAAGATCTTTCCCGATACTGAGCATCAGTGTATAATGGCCCAAAAGAGTACGAATTAAATGTTTCTCGATATCGCAATCGTTGCGTGCATGATCTCGTTGTAATCAATAGAAAAGTAATTATTTTGTGTGCAAAGATTGAATTAGAATGTTATATCAACTTTGCAAATTTTTGTTCATTGTTGGCACATAAGGTTAGTGAAAATATATTCAAGGCTCTAAGATAAAAAGTTGCATTGATGGACAACTAGATCTTTAGAAAGAATCGAAGAAATCAAAAGATGTTTATGATCTAATAAAACACAATTATATCCCGTTCAGTCTCTCTTTAACTGAACAATACTCTCGGTGTTTGGCGGGTAGTTGTTGAATACCGCTTTTATAGCATTGATTGTGGTGCTCCCTGCTGTTTTGTTTTGTACCAACTTATATAGTTTCACGGCAATGCTAGTGGTCGTTATAATTTCTGAGGTAAGGAACATGGCGTCACTGCATTATTCTTGCAACATAAAAATACAAGACCTTATTCGAATCATCTATCGTTAGATAATCAGCCAAGCATATTTAGTGTCTGTCTGTTTATCTCGTATGGATGTTTTAGCTCAGTTTATAAAGCCCGATTCCCTTATTTATAGGCGGCAATAAAAAATTATAGCATATCTACACGGCCCAAGGAATTTGTCTCCGTGACCTAACATTTCTCCATTTGGCATTTGTTAGCGGGAATAGGAATGTCTAACTATTTCTCCATTTAGCATTTGGATTTAGCGCATAAAGGAGCGTATTTACATGGCACTTCACACCGGCTCCCTCCCTTTCGCGGGATGCGTGTCCCTGCCGTGATATTGTGAAATCGCCGGCGATTCCTTTGGCGTCATCAATTTTCATACTACTCTCAAAAACTCTAAACCCTATAACATAAATAGAACATTTCCAAACTGCAATATCATGTAAATATATGTGTATATGTATATGTGTGTATAATTATAGCTAGTTCGAATCACTTCCAGGTATCAGAGTTGTATCGGCAAGCCACTACGCCGAGCGTACCACCTAGTGTACACGCACTACGTACATACCTGATAGCTGCACGGGTTGTATCGCAGATATAGCACCACCACCACCATGAAGATTGACGTCGATGGTCTAACAGTATACTTTCCCTACGATTTCATATACCCCGAACAGTATGAGTACATGGTGGAATTCAAACGTGCATTAGATGCGCGAGGGCATGCTGTACTGGAAATGCCTTCAGGCACAGGGAAGACTATCACTATCATGTCCCTGGCGATAGCATATCAGAAAGCCAACTCCTCGTTGGGTATGTATGTGTGTATTTTAGGATGTGATCTCTCAAGTGGTTTACATAGATTTTATAAAACGGGCTATGCACGCTGTGTTAGTTGTGCGATCAGAGATAAACCAAACAATACACTTTATAGCACTAACTTCATAGTAATAGAAGTGAAGTATAAGGCTGTATGTGATTTCATCCTGATTCCACTAGACATTCGTTTGGATAGAGATGTTCCGGGTGTTGCTGAGCTGATGCTTATGGAAGAGCGCGGCCTAAGTCTGACTAGCGGATACCCCCTCCTTCTGGTTAGATCACAGATTCACAAGACTGTTCCTACGAACAGTACATTGTAGCGTATAAGACGATACAGCTAGTGCAGTTGATAGTCCTCGTATATATAGACTGTTACAAACGATGTTAGGTAGCACTGTCTGTATGCATGCTCCAGCATGCACAATGCGTTTGTACTATGAATTGGCACTGGGAGCGGTTGTCGTGATCGAGATGTGTTGTATCATTGATAGTTTGGTGGTTAATGCAAAAAAACGATTTATTGGTTTTAGTTGGTAGTACAAACACGTGGTCTAGATGAAACCCCACAAGATATGTCTATGCATCGCAATATGAATGTACCGTTGGGTATTAATGCAAGTA
>NW_014038590.1:4475-9706 GCF_001186125.1 Sphaeroforma arctica JP610 | reverse complement strand
CGGTTTCCCGTCAATCATTTGATACAGAACACCTCCCAACGCCATGACGGATGCGTCTGTAGCCATCATGAAGGGTACTCCATCTTGTGGTGGCTGGACTACTGGGGCTTGTTGAACCGCTGTTTTGAGCTGCTTAAAGGCATCATCACAGTCCTTGGTCCACAATGCTCCTAATTTGCCCTTGTGACATCTCAAATGTCCGAAAGGCTTCAAGTAGCTTGCCAGGTGTGGGACTCCACCTGACAGGAAGTTATCGAAACCGCACATGCTGTTCACGTCCTTGCCTGTAGTGGGGGTTCTCCATTCTAGTAAGTGTTCCACCTTTCCGGGGTCGATCATTATGCCATCCCCAGATACACGGTAACCCAACAGCTGTATCTCGTTCACACTGAAATGACATTTCTTGCTGTTGATTTTAAACTTGTGTTTGTTAAGCCTGGCCAGTACCTCTCTTGTCATGCTCCTCTTTAATTTTAGTAAACACGACAATATCATCGATATATACCTGTACGTTGTCCATATCCCTAAACAGGTCTTGCATGATTTGCTGAAAGAAGGCTGGTAGCATATGCAAACCAAAAGGGGCTCCTTTAAAAGAATACTGCTGGACATCTCAAGTGAAGGTGAAATACTTCCGATGTGGTTTGTATATCTTCATTTGGTGGTAGCATTGCTCCAAATCGATGGTAAAAATTATTTTCGCACCTTCCATTCTTCTCAGCAATTCATTGATTCTTGGTAAATGGAAATTATGTGTGGGTATAAGAGCGTTTATGGGACTCATATCCATACACACGCGAACCTTCTTTAACGTGCCATCGGAGTTGAACTGGTCTATAGCCAAAAGTGCTAAGTTGACAGGAGTAGGTTCGTAGTTGACTGCGATTACTCCATCTTCCAACCATGCTGTGACTTGTTCTCGTATCACCTGTTCATGACGCCACGCTACATAATTTCGCGTTGGGCATTTCAACTTCGAAAAGTCTACTTATGTCAAATCTAAGCTCACCTATACGTTGTTGAATTTAAACTGAGCCCAGTCGGTGATCTTTATCTTGTCGTTCTCAAAGATAAGATCCTTCAGCTTCTCTGTGAATTGGGGTATCATTTCCTTCACAGTTTTAGAAGGCTTGTATACAGGCTTCAGCAGATTGTCATCTGACTGATCCTTCTGAGGGTCAATGTTAGTAGGCAAACCGGTAATTGTTATACCTAACGATATCAGGTCTCCCATCCCCACTATTAAATCATAATCTGGCGAAGTGTTACAGACTACTGCCCTAGTCACTCTGGTCCGTTGATCTGTTAGGGTAAACCTCAAATCTACGGCCATGTCACGACACGTAATCTCCCTTTCGTCAGCCAATTTTAACATAGGTTCTGATTTACGAGTTACATCAGTTATCTTGCAAAATCTCGATGATAGACATTGAAATTTGCGAGCTCGGATCCAACAACGCTTTTATTTCGTGCCCATTAACTCGTACATCCAGGATGACGCGCTCATCTTGCGGTGCATCCTTTTGTTTCAGTGCCAAGATCCGGTAAGATTGTCACTTAACTTCTACGTTCGGTTGCACCTTACATACATGTTTGTGGTAACCTCCAGTCCCTTCACAGTCTGCACACTTCGCGATAAAATGTTTACACTTTTCTGCCTGCCTGCCATTCCAGCGTCCATTCGGCTCCTGTTGGGTCATGCGCCAGCTGCAATCTGTCTCGGCACAGTCCTTGGTCTCTATATACTTAGGTTTAGGAGGATCAGCTGCCTGATTAGATCTGTTGCCCAAAGTCCCGCGAGTGTTGACATTGTTCTTTTGACCACAGTACCTTGCACTTGCTTGTTCTTATGGCCTCCTCTGTAACCACCTTTGTTCCCTTTGTTATTTCCCGTACCCGTATGAGAGTCTCGACCGTTAACTGGTCCTCCATTCGTGTTGGGTACCGTCTTCTTAGTAGACGGTGTGAATTTCACCACAGAACTCGGACGTTTCGAAAATGTCTGGTCTGCTTTCGAATAAAATTCAGTCCAAGTCAAGTCGGCAAGTTTCATGATGCCGAAAGTTGGCCCTTCAATTAAAATCTCACGTACTTTGTCTGGAAAAGATTGGTGCATATCTGCGTACAACACTTCTTGGTCTTTTCTATGTAGAGCCGACCAGAAAATAGTTTGTACCCATAGCACACACATACTCAACTTTTCTCGCGACATTTCTTATGTTTGAGCACGTGTTATGTGAGTGTCCAGTTCCAGAAGGTAATGTGACACTGGTGTTCCTTCGTCCGGTGGTACCATTATCGATACCATTAGTTCCGGTCTAGGATCGGTTGAGAATAGATGGACTATCATCTCGCTCTGCTCCTTCCACGTCTTTAGCTTTGTTATGGAAGCTTTAGTATTCTCCAACTTATTATACTTATAAGATGACGGCTTAAAAAACTCTGTTGCGCAGTCTCGAAACATAAGTTCTTACGTAAATTTGCAGTGAGCATAATTTGACCAAATTCTTTCAAAGATCGCGACAATAATACTAAGTTACTCGTATCGATAGGGTCCTTACGGTCTTTCGATCCGGACGATATGTAGTGGGTAACTTACCTATGTCTTTGATGAAGTTCTTACTGTCCACTGTCTTCTCGGCGTGTATGATGCGTAGCTCTGTATCGATCTTGGATTGAAAGTGCCTCGCCATTGTCATTCTCAAACTGGCTTGCTCTAACATTTCTTGGTCCATTGCTAGCGTCGCCTCCTCTTCTGCATTTAGCATTCGAGCAGTGAAATCAGCAATCTTCTTGTCACTCTCCGAAATCTCATCAAATTGCGTGTCCATCTCCTCCAGATCATGCAGTCACTGATTGTTTCCATCGTCATCGTCATCCTTTCGTGCCTTCTTGCGAGTCGTCATCGTCGTCGATGTCCTCGACTGCTTGGCCGAAGGCGGCAAGTAATCTGGTCCTGACGAGTCTGGTTCTTCAAATTCCGGCGATGATTGATCCTCGTCTCCGCTCGAACTCTTAGATTTCTCTTCCACCGTAAATTTTCGTTTGCCGGTCTTCTTCCGGTCTTTGAATTCCTGGAATTCAGCCGCCAACTTTCGCAATTCGCGCAGGTAATCATCTGTGTCCCGATCGTCTGAATCTTCTCCTCCAGAGTCCGGCCCCTGTTCTGATTCAGATTTTGAGGCTCCTTTATCTTATGGTATTAGGTCTCCTGGTCCCGATTCTATCTGCTTCTGCTTCGGTATCTCGTCAGCTGACTCCATCGGTGGATTTTTCTTCTCCTTGGATTTCTTTGATTTCTTGGGCTTGGTCTTTCCCGTTGTAACTTCATCCAAAGAATCCGCGGGTAAAGCGTGTGCCATCATACTTGTCACAGCTTCATCCGCTTGTGGGTCAGATGTCAAAGAGGGTTCCAAAGGCGTAACCTTCGTCTGTTTCTTTGATACCTTCGCTTTCCCTTTACCCTTCGTCATATTCTTCCAAAAGTGTATAAACTTAAAAATATGTAAAAGTCAGACTAACCAGGCTGGCTATCTATTGATCACAGTAAACCAGGATTGTTTACCAAGCATAAAAATACCGTCAAACACCGGAGGCTCAACAAGGTTTATCCCATCATCAACCAAGGAGAGAATCTAAACTCAGAGAGGGACACAGAAACATTACAGATGGAAATTAATCTCGGAGCCGAAGTGCCGGGAGTACGGAAACATCATTAAAGAAAATCTCTGATGGGCATAAGGGCATCCCTGAATATCGGAGGAGTACAATCTAAACGTATAAGGCCAAAGATTACAATGGAAGCCACGATCAGTTGAAGACGTGGCGACGCTGCCTTTGGATTGGATCATAGATTAAGTGAAAACCTTTTTCACCTTAAGAGGTGTTTTTTAATGGCTCAAGGATTGCGAGTCCAATGCATATAAAAGCAGGGACTCGAATCAAATAAATCACAACTATTCACTTAAAACTTAAAACACTTTAAGATACTTTAATATCTGAGAACAATACTATCGGTTTCAATAAGTTAACGTAAAAGAAAAGGTAAGATTTCAAAGTAAATTTGCACATTGTAATTTTAAGTTTAGCTTCAGCCCTTGGTAATGAGCTAAAGATTAGGGGATGTAAGACTGAGACTATTGTCTTTGTGGCTCCGCTCTAATCACTCAATACTTCGGTCTAGATTTATTCGGTGTCAGTAACTAAGATCAGATTTCATTTTATTGGATGCATGATATTTTCTTCTGTACCATTTCATGCCTCGAAATTACCCTCCAATCGCAATTACCAATAAAATAACTCCAACTTAAGAAATATAAAATAAATCAAAAACACCTTGATGGTACAGTTAAATGTCTATACCTATACCCCGTCACATGGTACCTAGCTCTCCATCCCATTGAAAACATAGACGGGCACATCTAGTTGGCCGGCTAGGGGGGATCATTTTTATCCTTCATTTCTCAGTAGGCTATCTCGCGCTGAGAGTATTTGGTAATACAACATATGTCATCAAGTGTCAATATCACCTGAGACTCACCCAGTGTTGTATCCCAATATTCTGATGGAAAACACATCAGTGTAGAAAAACCATCATATCAATATCAACAGGGTCTCCGGCCTCTGTCGTATACAATTGTAATTACAAATATGCAAAATAGATTATTTGTTTGTTTGTTTTCTGTAAATTCAATATATCTATAATTAGATTATTTGATTATTATACAGATACAGTTATCTACAATTGTGTTTCAACGTATACCAGGTTTCATAACCGTAATAGCGTTTAAACGTTATTCCGTTTATAATATACGTTAACATGTGCTTCTACTATAGGAACCTGCTGATTTTACATACATACATAAATACATACATACATATATATATATATGCATACATAAAACCAAATGTATATACATACATACATACACATGCACATACATACATGCATACATACATACATACATACCTACATACGTATATACATATATAAATACGTACATACATACTTACATACATACATATATACATGCATACTTACATACTTACTTACATACATACATATATACATGCATACATACTTACATACTTCCATACATACATATTTACATATATAAATACATACATACATATATACATGCATACCAACTTACAAATGTATTTACATACATACAAACAAATACACGTACATACATGCATACATACATACATACATACATACTTACACACAC
>NW_014038590.1:0-3502 GCF_001186125.1 Sphaeroforma arctica JP610 | reverse complement strand
TCTCTCTCTCTGTGTGTGTGTGTGTGTGTGTGTGCGTGTGTATGTAAAAGCCGGGCCTCCACATTAGAATCTTGTAATATAAACGTACTCTTAATAGTATGTAAAACGTACTCTTAAAAGCACGGAAACTTATGTTTTCCTTAAATGGGTTTAAACGGTTTTTATTAATTAAATACCTTTTCCATTTTACATATCAGATATTTGGACAAGGTCATTAAAAGGCCCCAGTAAAATACCAAACATAAGATTTGGTGTAGTTCTATTAGTAGAACTATATTTGCTTCCCAAATCTATCTATATCTGAATACTTCGGTAGCGAGATGGCTCAATCGAACATAGGTTTCTAAGGACTATTAGCGTTGCTTAGTTTATCCTCCTTTCAGCCAACCAGATGTGCCAGTCTGATGAAGGCTAAGTCGGTAATTCTTGATAAGTGGTAAGTTATTGGTTAATGCAATAATTATGGACATCAAGAGTATTTCTTTTCTTTTCAAAAGATAGGATTTTATGAGTCTCTCGGATTCGCCCCAACGAAACATACCATAGTTTCTAATAGAGCGACAACGAAACACTAAATAAAATCACTTCGGGGAAAACCGTACTGAGAGGAATATATATAGGCAATGTCTCAGCCTCACAATCCCTCAGAGTATTGCTGTTTCCATTAGGCATACCTAACTTTACTAAAAGACTCATTTCGGTTATTTACATTGAATTTAATTCTACTTAGACTTATCCTAAGCGTTTAATTACTCTAAGGCGTTAATATCGTCTTGATAGACCGAAACTTACACATTTTAAAATTAGCAAAGGTATTAACTACTTAGACTACTTGAACGTAAAGGTAGATAACTACCACGAAAATTTTCCTAAGCACGGTCATTCCTTAAGAGAAAAAGACTGAAGTCACAAGTTAAGATTATGACAAAGAAAGACAATACACCTGCAAAGAAACGCAAGGCCGAACGTAAGAAGATGGAGAGAGAAGCCGTTAGCGTTGCCGCAGAAGCAACCGCCGCTGCTGCCGATGCGTTTAACCTCACCGTAGCCGAGGCACTTGTCTCCGACAATAATAGTCAGGACAATGCTTCGGATAAGGATGTAGCCACTCCGAGTAAGGAGACTATTCCTACAGATAGGACCCGAGGGCCAACTATTGCCTCAACTTCGAAGCTCGCATTTACGAAGCCAAGAAGTGAGACAAGGTACACGTCTCAAGACGTCCCACCCAATTCTTCTGACGAAACTTAGAAAGAAAAGTCCCCAATTATAGGGGACAAAGGCGAATCTCAGAAGGTACCTATACCGGAACCAGAAGAGGAGGCAAGCTCAAGAGCCAAACCTGTGGCAGTTGACCCAGATGTGCTCAGTGTATCTATACCTTACGAGGTACTGCCACCAGAACTCCAGGCTAAGTATTCGCCTGTTCTAACACCCGGACATGAGACGCCTATCCTTGAGGGTATTATAGACCCAGAGGCAGGTAGAAACACTCCGCCACCTTTACCCAACTGGAATGACAATCGTCGGAAGCCAGTTAAGACTGGACATATCACCCAGACACATGAATCACCCAAGATCATAATACCAACGACTATCCAAGGAACAGAGCACCGAAAGAACATTCCCGTAAATGTGTTAACGATGTCGAATTTAATCGCTTCGATCGCACCGCCTTATACCAACCCGCAAAGGATTTTCACTCTGACGAGGTGACTGAACTTAATAAATCGGTCGACGATTACATCACTAAGATGGAAATCGCCCATGACGAGCACCGTGCCGATGACGTATTATATTTTGCTAATATGATCGCGATCAAGCAGAAACGTATCGATCAGCTACTTCAGGCCCAACGTGGACAAGACCACCGGGATAACCAAAAGTACAAGGGACAGATCAGTCGACTTAAGTCGAACTGGGATGCCAACAGTAAGCAGGTCGAGTTTATAAACAATCGTGACCTCGACACGCTAACCCGTACGCTTAATACGTTTACGGTCATGCTGGAGACAAATGATATCGTTCCCCAGCAATGGATTTCTGCTCTAATGCAGTCGTTTGACACTACAGAAACAAGTTACTTGATCCTGCAGCGACACCAGCATGAGCTTGACACTTGTCGTGACTGGCCAGCTGTGTGATAGTTGGTTACGTCCTTATCAGGCAAGGACATGCTCAGTCCAGGACTGAGTTCAACCTTAACTGAATCAGTTGAGAATACTCCTATTCAGAGTTACATTCTGAAACTTGATACTGACCTTAAACGTCCAGATATAACAAAGGACAAGGCTCAGCGATGGTACGAGTTCCTGGTTACGCATGTTTTCTGTAAGAACATAGGGAACAACGACCGTGAAAGTCTGTACACCGGGTTGCGACGTAAGTACCCAACTGAGGCGCGAGACAAGGGACATGAAACAAAGCTTTATCTATCCCGACATACGTGGGAACAGTTTTATGACACTGTATCCACTCTTTTCCCCGCACACCGAGTAGCCTCGCAGGGAAAGGCGATAAATAAGAAACCGCGCGAGCTCCCTGATCAAAGATACCTCTCACGCCAGACGTCAGATGATAAGCCTCGTCAGACGCGTCCTAACCAGACACGTGCTCGCGACTCTACTCAATCAATGCGACCCAATAAATGGGCAAGCGCGGAGCCGAAGGACAAGGAAACATCATATAAGGATATTAAGAAATTTGCCGACGCACAGTGTGGGTATGACATGTACCAATTGACCCCTAACGGTTATTAGAACGGCAGACATGCACCCACCTGTCACACTTCTTTACGAAGTGTGACAAGTGTGAGAAGGCCAATGGCTATCACGCTAAGTCTTGCGACAAGAAGCCCGACATTAAGTTGGAGTAAAAGCACTACCAGGTACAATCGTTACAAAGAAGATACAACGACTCCTTAGAGGAGTGTGTAATAATCCCTGTATATTGCAACGAAATAGAGTCCTTGCATTGATTGATCTTGGTTCAGAAATTTCATGTATATTCGACCGCTTTGCATTAATGAAAGACACTGAAAGGCGAACTCAGACCACTCACCTAATTTTAGCAGATGATAAAACTTCTAAGTGTGATACCATGGCCACAGATGTTAAAATCTCCCTGGCCGATGATAGAAATATCACGACCCAAGCTTGTAGTAAACACATCAAAATACGATACTAAAACCTACTGAGTCTCCCTGAGGCTCAGTGCGGTGTATTTATTCTTATATTTGATTGTCTACGTGGTCTACAAATAATTCACCTGGAAGTAGATGATAGACATCTAGTATTCATCAACGTAACGTTGGAATTATTGTTGTTGTGCCGCTTTCTTCTTCTGGCGAGTTTGCTCGGCTTTGTGGGATGCAGCGATATCATTCGGATCGTCAAAAGCCTCGGCTGACTCCCAAGTTGGATCACCTTCCCGCCAGCGAACCAAGTATTCTGTATTTCCTGTGGAATCATTCTGTCTATGTCGAATGATGTAACGGAACGAA
>NW_014038591.1:0-5473 GCF_001186125.1 Sphaeroforma arctica JP610 | reverse complement strand
ACACACACACACACACACACACACTATATATATATATATATATATATATATATATATATATATAATTATATACACAATGGGATGTATTCGCATATAGAGTTATATATTTATATAAAATTCTATATATAAATTTGGAAGTATGTGTTCGGTTTGAAGTATGTACAATATGCTATCAAATTTATAGCGATTTGCGTTTGTTTATGTGTATTTACATGTTTTGTGTATTATACTGTATAGTTATATATATATTTTTAAGATGTGTATAATCAAATGCCTTATTTTGACTACCATGTGTGTTATAATAGGTGGTTACGGATTTGGAGATTCTGCTCTGAGCGAATGGGTGGAGAAAAAATTCAACGAGGATATGAATAACGGCGATCGCAGTTTTCCTCCCGCCTGGGGTTCACCACCTTCCCGTCAAGTAAGTGAATTATTGGCCAGCGCACACATTTCAAATATACTCTACGAAAGTTGCCACATACAAAGCGATTTCCAAACCACGGTCAGCAGGGTCCGTATCGTTTAGTATCTCGGTGGGTGCGAATAGATCATATTATGAGGTTTCCATTGTCGCGAAGCACAATAAATTGCTCATCATCAGGTAGTGATGCTACACAACAGACCATCAAAGGAACAGGTTGATCGCGTGCAGTCGGTGGTTCGATGTAAGCCTGAAACTCTCTTACAGAACATGATTGGCAATACTTGTTGTGCTCGCTATGGTGTATTCCAAGCAGAAAATAACATTTGCAATTTCGCGCTCTGTTCGCACAGACTCGCGATCTGCGTCCGCTGCCCTGCGGCTACGGAATGGGGAGCGGTACACTGGCGAATTGGATACAGTCAAAGAGCGGCGAGAGTGCCAGAGAATAAAAGTCAGTTCATTTCATCATTTGGTCAGAATCTGAGCAGCAGTATGTTATAGGGATTCAGTGTGCTCAGAGTCATCAAAGTAGTTTGCTATGCAGTATAAGATAATGGGCTCCGCCGTGCTTACAAGCAGAGCACTAAATCGTATGTGAAGTTCCGTGTGCAAATAGAATAATATACAGATACTAAATTTCTTATCGTACCGTCAAAACAGTCGTGTGATTTGGTTTCAGTAGATACTTTGGAAGCCAGGTGTTTTGGATAATTTCACTGCCACCTTTTGTAATCACTAGTTGAAATTTGAATTGTTTTATTGCATGTGATTCGTGGATTATACTTAATAATTCATTGTTTTTTTAAAGCATTGTTTTTCATACTAATATTTTCTTGATGTTTACCCGATAGGAGCTCACATTTATAGTCACGACTTATCTTGACAGTTCTGTGAGATAGTCCTCGACCTCTTCGATTGTCCATCTTTGTGCGACATCTACCGCACACATATTTGCGATAAGGGTTTGCAAAGTGCCTTCGATTTTTATCCACGATTTTGTGGGTCCGAAAACACCAGACCCGGTACTATACATAGCAAAGTTCTTATCGCCATGCGCGGCTTGTTTGAACGGTAGCCTACAAGTCAGCATGGAGTAGAATGTGATACCCAACGACCATACGTCACAAGCTTTCAAGTCTGTTTCACAGACTTCACTCTGGGCTTCGGATAGCTTCCTATGCTCATCGAGTAGCTCGGGTGCTATGTATGGAAGTGTACCGGTTTTATACTTTCTAATTGGTTCATCGAGAAGTGCTGCCTCACCAAAATCTACAAACTTCATCACTCCGTCCCCTTTGCTAGTACATACGTTATCGGCTTTGATATCACGGTGTACCACTCCCTTGTCATGTATGTGTTTCAGGCCACGGGCCAACTGTAGTGCAAAGCAGATGAATTCACGGCTAGTCATACCTATCTTGGTGTTTGCAACTAGGTCAACTAAATCGCCTCCATCGAGGAGTTCCATTACTAAATAAACCTCTTTCTTATTGAAATCTTTGATTATATTTCTCATACCCCCTATGTTGGGATGTGCTCCAATCGTTTGCTGAATCATGAATTCTCTCTCCATCTGTGGTAAATATGCCCACCGCGCTTTTTTCAACGCCACTTGATGTGAAGTTATAATATCAGTGGCACTCGATACTACGCATGTGGACCCATTCTGTATATGAACTTCGTCAGTAAACCTCTTCGAAGGGTCTACTGCGAGTGAGAGGGAACGACATGATATAGGCTTTTCACACAACGTGATTTGCTTCGATGTACAGTTATTGGCTGTGATGTATTTCACTGCCGTTGGCAGCGTAGGTGAATCATTCATGCTTCCGAAGCATTGGAAATAAGTCATGAATGTACTTGCTGCCATTTCGTATTGCTAATTTTACTTTTTTTTCGATTTTGATGTTTTGGACGCAGTCGACAGATACATATATATCGCTATTATTATTATTAAATTAAAAAAACGACCCTAAAAAGTTCCACATATTTTGCAAAGCCATTTTTGTGTGTGCTCTGCTGGTCCAGACTCCAGAATCCCTAGAGACTCAGAGAGTGATCTGATATACCTTGTAGTCATGTCATGTGGTGTAACCAGGTATGTAAATACGACTACTGAGCCCTGAGCCCTGAGGTCTGGAGATTCAGATACAACTGACAACTGATATTTGACAAGTCATAAGTGAGACAACATCAAACATGAGTCGTGACATCAGGCCGATCTTGCTTGGCAGTAAGTTCTTGGCCAATGTAATGCCCGTATCTACTCTGCTCATACGCTCTGAGCTAGTTATATAAAACTAATGAGTAAAAAAGACTAAAAAGCATGAGCTAGGTAATCTCTCTCTAGAGAGCGCCTCTATATTTAGCACTTTTAGCGGTGTTGGGTATGACTACACGTTTCATGTATGTACATACGTACTTCTGACTTCTCTCTTGTAGGGGGCATTCGGGGCTTCGGCTCCTTCTCTGATCTCTCTCTTGTTGTTGGGGACTTGGGGGCTTGGGTTTTGAGCCGCTGGGAATAGGAAGGTGGGATTGGTGATTGGTCTGATGAACTTTGAACTTCTGATTGAACCGGAAGTCGGGGGCTCGGGGGCGTCGGGGCCCCCGCATAGAAATTTGAAGTTTGAACTATCATTAGTGATGTCGCCTTCGCACCTTGGAGTCTTGGACTTTGGAGTCTTGTGGGACTTGGACCTTGGAGGCTTGGACCTTCTCTACTCTTCTTGTGGGCTCTTGTGTCCTATGTACTAAATACAAATATTCTCTCTCTCATCAGTCTCTCTACTTCTCTACTCGGAGAGTTTCATATGTACAATATGTAGTCCAATGCTCTTTAAAAAATATCTCAAACAGTAGACGCGAATGTCGGGAAAAAAAAGAGCATTTTCAGAGACAGAGCTTCAGAAGTTCAGAGCCGCAGCCCTCTGAGCCTGGATATAATCATATGCGATTACTTATATAAAATTTTTAGTTTAAAGAAAAAAATCGCGACTCGCCAGTGTTTGATTTTCTTTTTCTACCCGCCGATGAGATCACGATTAAAGATGAGCGATGGTAAATCATTGGATGTTTATCCGTGTTCCTAATAATCAGTATGTGCCTAAATACCGAAATAGATTACTCTACATAATTGCGCCAAAACTTTAGTGTTTAGTCCGTGTGACGAGGTTTAGTTCTGTGTAGTCTGATGAGTCTCACTAATCTAGAGAGTAGTCTGTAGCTAAGCTCATTACAAGGGGGTATGGAATAGAAGATGAACGTAAACGCATATTTATTCAATTTTAAAACGTTATAACGGTTATAGTGATCAGAAGAGCCTACTTAAGTTCTTTTATAGGACTAGTTCGTATGGTGAAAACAGTACACACCTAAATTTCACAAGCCGAGCTTATGAGCATACAAAGGACCGCAAATGGGATAAAAGTTGAACGTAAACGTATATTTATTCGATTTATAAAAGTTTTAACGGAAAACGGTTTGAGGTTAGGACTCTGACACTCTGTAGTCTGTAGTCTGTTCTCTGGACTGTATATTTAGTGTATTCAGCATGTATAGGTCTATTGCAAGTTTGCAGCGACGGGAGAATTCAGAATTGAGATCATCCCCCACCAGAAGAGTTTCCCACACTTTAATTCACCAATTGGGAATAGGGACTTGTATTTTCATCATCTAACGATATATAAAAAACCCCCTGATACATATTCACAAATCACTCTGCAGTCCGCACTCTGCACTCACTGCAGTCTGCACGTCCTTTTTATTGAAAAAAAACTGGAATTTCACTGTTTTTTTAAATAAAAGACAGAGCATGATACAGATCAAGCATTGTAATGGCAATGTTTGATTGGTATTGGTGTTTATTAAAAAAGTATCAATAAGCCCGGTAGCGGCCAGCATTTTAATTTTTTAAAGGCATATGTAGCATTCAAAGGCTATTTGTTTTTGTTTTAAATTAAATATTATCAGAGCCTTCTATAAAAAATCAAACAATTTTTTAGTCTATTTTTAATTTAATTTAATTTTGGTGTTTGTTATTTTTTATAACAAAACAAAAAAGGCTAAACTATGTCAGATTTAAGAAGTCTATATATCAATTTTAGCCTTTTATTATGTACATATTTTTTATATAAAAACACCACTCCCCTCCAATTGTTTTTTTTTGGGTTCGTTGGTGAGGGTCATATATCAAAGCCTTCTTCCTATCAGGAATTCAGACTTTTTAAAAACAAACTTAAAACACAGTGACTGAGACACTGAGTGGCAACTGTCACAGGACTGATTGGGGAGTCCTGGACTCTGGAGAGAGTGAGAGAAGTCAGAAGACAGCTGATGGAGCCTGGAGGTTTGAGACTTTGAGGCTTGAGCCGCCCTGAGTCTGAGTCTGAGAGACTGAGACTAAGAGATATTTCCTATATAACTCCTATGTATAGTATTCTAGAAGAGAGAGAGAGAGAGTAGAGACTCTGATCCTGTTTTGTTTTTGTTTGGGTTTTTTTGTTTTACAGTTAAAAACAAAACAAAACAAAAACACACTATTTACACACGACACACTACTGACTGCACGCCACACACACATCGCCAAAATTTGCTGATGCGAGCACAAATAATTTGTTTTAATAAAAACACATACACCACCCCCTGACCCATCGGCAATCGTGTCATGTTTACAAATACAGTAATACCACTTAAATACTATATGTACTACACTATTTATTAAATTGTGGACGTATCCTGATCACAGTAACAACAATATAGATAGAACACAACATGGGGGCTGATGGAGGTACCATACCCACACGAGGGGAACTGGTCAAAGTTAAGAAGAAAAAGGTGTTACTAGACAAAGACTATGACTTGGAGTCCAAGTGGCTGCGTTGCGCTCTAAGTGCGCAACACTTGCGAGAGCCGATTGTTGCATGTCCATTGGGCCGATTATTTAATAAGGAGGCAGTGATCGGCTTCTTGCTTGACCGGGGTAGCTATGCGGACCAGGCTGGGTAGGTCAAACCTATGTATACATATACATATATACATACATAT
>NW_014038592.1:8306-9749 GCF_001186125.1 Sphaeroforma arctica JP610 | reverse complement strand
TATATACAATATATACATATATATACCTAATCGTATGCACACACATATTTATACAGCCGCCTCAGCCTGAGCAACGGAATTCCTCCCCCGGCGAAGGTGCCGTGCCCGTGACCGCTCCCACAAACGACGATGGCACTGCTGTAAGTGGTTGGGGAACATGGGCGATGTCTTCACTAAGTAAAGGTATGACGTAAAGTCTATTTATAGAACAATCTATTATTATAACTCGTGTATGTAGTGATTCGCTGTCACAATTCGCTCGGGCACTGTCGTGAATGGTTCGGACACGCGGGTACTGTTTGTACTAATTATTGTCCCATATGAAGTCTTCGTTCATAGAGAAATCTATTTATAGAACACGAGGTAAGCCTTGTCGCTGAATCTGATTGGTGCGTTCTATTTAAAGCCATGGCTCGCGATACGGCAGTGGCCGACGAAGCCATACCTCATGCAGAGCCAGAGCCAGATAGTATCGAACTTTGACAACCTGACCCACACAAAGCAATATGTACAGATATTTCTCGTTATTTCTCGTATTAGCTGCATGTAAATAGTTAGTTCTCTTAATAGCCACATGTACAGTATTTTCTGGTACTACCCACATGCCCTGTGTTTTCTACTAGTAGCTACCTGTACAGTAAGCTCTATCAATAACTTATGTATAACATATTCTAGGCATAGCCAGTGCTGGACAAGCGACAGAGTCAGCAGATAACATGACTCATACGGTACCAGACCTTAAAGATAGCTACCTGCAGGTGCCTGCTATGTACAGCCCCTTCAACAGGTTTCCCTATTCACAACCTCCTTCACGAACTATTCTATTCATAGCCTTCTTCACAGACTGTTTTATTTATAGCTTTCTTCACAAACTATTCTATTTATAGCCTTCGTCACAGATGTTTTATTTATAGCTTTCTTCACAAACTATTCTATTTATAGCTCCCTTCACAAATTATTCTTTTATAGCTTTCTTCGCAAACTATTCTATTTATAGCTTCCTTCGCAAATTATTCTATTTATAGCTTTCTTCACAAACTATTCTAATCATAGCTTCCTTCACAAACTATTATATATATAGACTTCCACAGCCTATTCTATTTGTAAATTTCTTCACAGCTATTCTATTAATAGCTTCCTTCACAACGTACTCTATTTATAGCTACCTTTACAAACTATTCAGGCAGACAGGCTCAAGCTTACACAATCGTATCTGTTACATATTCACGTGTACAGTCTGTTCTATTTATAACCAGTTTTACTTTATCTAAATTTTTAGCCATGACTAGAGATGCGGCAAAGCCTGAAGGAACAATGACTCATGCAGTGCCAGACAGCACCGAACAATCGCAAAACTCATCTCCAAATCCAGACAACCCCCCACCTCACAGGACCAATATACCTGCAATACCCCAGGTACGTTTGAGGAATTTATATATATAA
>NW_014038592.1:3043-7296 GCF_001186125.1 Sphaeroforma arctica JP610 | reverse complement strand
TACATACATAAATAACATGTATATATATGATATATATTATATATATATATATATATATATACGATACTGTCGAGCTATACGTGGCAGCTCAATCCGAACACATACACTGAGACTTAAAGCGTTAACTGTTTATAGGACTATTAAACTCACTTGCAGTCGTGTGCGTTCACATGTCATATACGATACTAGGTATCTACAGGTGCACCAACATCAGCACATACCTATGTTATATATAACACCTCTGTATTATATGTACACTCACGATATTACATATATTACATATACACTCACTGTATTACATATATGTATTTCTATATACACCCCTATATTATATACACACTCACTATATTACATATATGTATTCCTATATACACACTCACTATAACACATATATGTATTCCTATATACACCCCTATATTATATACACACATTCACTATATTACATATATGTATCCCTATATACACCCCTATATTATATATACACACTCACTATATTACATATATGTATTCCTATTTACACCCCTGTATTTTTTACACACACTCACAAGCGTATACACTTTCACACGTACATGATATATGCAGTTCGTCGCGTTGGGAGAGCCACACCAGTGCCGGTGGCAATTTTGCCAACAGCAAACCAGGCGCAGATCGACTGGGCATGATGGGAGGGGCACCAGGACTCGATGAGTAAGTGGTTGTAGCTGTGTGTGTATACATGTCTGCTTGGTATGTATGTATGTTGAGGTCATGTCGATGAATAAAGGGTTATAGTTGTGTGTACATACCTGCGGGTGTGCGGATATGCTTAAAAACTCGAAACCCTAAACCCTAAAACCCTTATTCGAAATGTGGAAATAGATATTTGATTGTCTAATTGTGTGGTATGAGTTCGTTCCTACCATGTGTTGTATGTGTGACTGGGTGGTGATACGAGATATGAATAAAAGTAAGTTTAGTACGTTGATTCTGTGGACGTATCCCTTCTCCGAAGTGATATGGAAGTTCCTCCATTCGTTGATGTTTTTATCTTTGTTCCTTATTTGGTCAAAATTTACCCATCGCTGTATCATGGCCACACGCAGTCTATTAGGCGAATCCTTCCAACAGACGAACAAAGCCAACGCCTTCAGCTCACTGGGACGATCCAATCAGAACACGCAACCGCCACAAAAGTATGACTCATATTTCTATTAATAGATAGAAAGCTCTCTCTTGATTCAGCAGTTGTTGTTGACACATATCGATTTAACTCGTATATATCTCTCACATCAGAAGGTAAAATGGTTGAAAAAATCTTATCAAAGTATGACTCGTATTCAAAATCCCAAAGGATTCGCACATCCTATTCTTCCCATTGTTGAAGCATTTCTACCTCAAAACATATTGTCGTCGGACGTATCTACCCCCCCCCCCCCTCTGATCCGTGACTAGATTGTCTTCAGATGTATCTACCCCTCCCCCCTCCTCTGATCCGTGACTAGAAACAGAGCCCCCATTCCCGTTTCGGGGGCGCCCGGTCCTAAAATCGGATACTTAAGAAAGGGGATTCGAATGGACAGATTTTCCCTTGTCTTTGTTCCGGCTATATAGTTATTACCCATAGTAAATCTTTCGATTGCATTAGTATATATACACAACTTTCCGGCTATAAAGATTTCTGATATACACGCCACTCCTTGAAAACTTATCAGGATTCGGGCCGCAACTACGACAAACCCCAATTCAAAAACAGCGAATTTGGGGCAATCGATGGGAGATTGGGGCGAAGATGATAGGGGCTGGGACGAAGGAGGCGGAGACGATTGGGGCGCGCCAGTTAAAAAAGGTATCATGGGTAATGCACTACACGTACAGAAATTAGGGTTTGAAACCCTCTTTATGCATACTCTAGGGTCTCTCCCGTGGGACTACCGTTCAAGCAAATAGGTATGGGTGAGCCAATTCAAATCCAAATACTCGATGTTGACTACGTGATCAACCGAGACTGCATATTGAAGTGTCCACACATTCATACTTAATCGCGTCACACTACACTCGCAAACGCAGTACATGTAGTTGTCCTAAAACGGCACATAAGCTTGTTTGCGCGTACGTACAATCTCTGTAAGCCAACTCCAGAACGAGAAGGGCTCACAAGCTACAACTCCAGGCGAAACCCTAAAAAAACCCCTAAACCCTAATAACAAGGACGCACAAGCTATCTCCAGGAGACACCCTGAAAAACCCTAAACCCTAGCCTAATAACAAGGGCGCACAATTAAGATTCATAGCGCACAACACTGCCCACCATATGACACCAAACGCTGCACTCGGATACGAAAAAAAACGACACCGATGAGCTTGATTATTAACCGTAAACGAGATTTGAGATCCGTGGGAACCGATTTCAATGGCTCGACCCTAAACCCTAAAACCCTAAAACAACCCTAAAACGCACCAAATTAACACATCCACACTACTGAGCTTATCCATAAACCAGATTTTGGGTCCGTGGGAATCGATGTGAAAGGTCCGAAAACGGTACCAATTTCTAAAACAAACCAAACTCATACATGCACACTATAGCGCCGTCCAGTAAACCGGTTTCGAGGAACGGCAGCAGTAGCAGTGGGAAACCAACGACAGCCAATGGAAGCACCATTAGGGCACCCGGTGCTAAGGCAACCGCTCAAGCCGATGAGTGGGGCAACTCGGGCGGATGGGATGAGCCCGATGACTGGGGTGCGGATGAGAAGAAGAAAGGTAGGTCTTCCCGTGTTATATTGTGGGTGTATTGGGTAGGGACGAGGAGAAGGAAGGTAGGTCTTCCCTTGTAATATTGGGCATGTATATGGTAGGGTCGAGAAAAAGAAAGGCGAGTCTTCCCTTGTCATCTGTGGATGTATTGGAAGGGACGAGAGAGAGGAAGAAAGAGAGGTCTTCCCTTGTATTATTGAGGATGTATTTGGTAGTGTCGAGACGAATAAAGTTAGGTCCTCCCCTGTTATCTGTATGCATGTGCTTGTAGGTAGTTTTGTACATGTGGCGCTATGCAAGAATTCACTTATGCCTATGTACATGTACATGTACACTCATCAGCGCAATTTGTGTTTGTGTGTGCATACTGATTCATACTGAATTACCACCACAATTTCACAGCTGCGGTTGCTAAGCAAGAGGAACGGAAACGGGAGAGAGAGAGGCGGCAGGCTGAAATGAAGGCAAAGCGTGCCAACAGGCAAAAGGAGGGACTGGGTGCTGTGAAGAAGTAGCTGTGGAGAAGTAGCTGTGGAGAAGGATATAGACGATAATAAAGCTACTATCAGATACATCTCACAATGGCGTATATATCTGTCGAGAATCGTTCATCCAGATGTCTGCCGGCCCCATTGTGTTTGTGTGTTCTGTATGTTTAATCTTTCATTAGATGTACACTATGAGGTTACTACTGACAAGCACTAGAGCGAATCTTTGTCATATCTGTGCTTGGTAAATTACTAAATGTACATATTGGGTATATACTTGTAGCCATCCTATCCTAGACCACGAGTGAGAGGGGTATATAAAACCTCAAAACCCTTGACTATGAGTGAGAGGGGTATATAAAACCTTAAAACCCTTGACTATGAGTGAGAGGGGTATATAAAACCTTAAAACCCTCGACTATGAGTGAGAGGGGTATATAAAACCTTAAAACCCTTGACTATGAGTGAGAGGGGTATATAAACCTTAAAACCCTTGACTATGAGTGGGAGGGGTATATAAAACCTTAAAACCCTTGACTATGAGTGAGAGGGGTATATAAACCTTAAAACCCTTGACCATGAGTGACCATGAGTGAGAGGGGTATATAAAACCTTAAAACTACTTGACTATGAGTGAGAGGAGTATATGCAGTGACGATATATGTCATCACCCATTGCTACAACACATAAATGAAGAGAGATATATACGCGTGAGAATATGGAGTGTGCAATGACGCATATCTACAACAGAACACTAATTCCATTCCGTATGTAGCACTGGCATCTTCAACAACGATGCTGCTCACTAGCTAGTATATATATATATATATATATATATGTGTGTGTGTGTTTGTGTTTGTGTGAGTGGATATGTATATATCCACATATCCATTTATACATATACAAACACACACACACATATATGTATAATGGTATAATTATTTATANATATNTTACCCANACACNTATANATATANATATATATNAATTATAATTTTAATANTNTATATANTATATATATTNTANTTA
>NW_014038592.1:1573-3023 GCF_001186125.1 Sphaeroforma arctica JP610 | reverse complement strand
TGTAAGATGATTATGTGTGCGTAGTTGCTCTTCTGTATATCTGGTTGATAGCAGCAAGGAACTGATAGAAATTGGCTAACTTGCACATTCAAGATTGTCAACGTTGGCTTCGCTTCGCATAATCAAAAAGAAAATCCAGATTATCTGGAATCACTATCGGGTTTCTGTCATCGTACAAGTAGCTGACCCTCGAATAAAGCCCCTCCATATAGTCTAATACGTTACTTGTGGCTCAGTTTTGTCAGTATTGGCGAGTGATGCCAGCGTGTTGTCAGTATTGTCGGCGTCAGATTCGGTATTGGGTGAA
The DNA here is from genome assembly GCF_001186125.1 of Sphaeroforma arctica JP610. NCBI lineage: Eukaryota > Ichthyosporea > Ichthyophonida > Sphaeroforma > Sphaeroforma arctica. The sequence goes on along the minus strand of NW_014038592.1, from coordinate 2,716 downwards.
TGAACTATTCAAATGGAGTGTTCGTGTGCCAGGTGGACATGGGACGCCGCTGGTTACCAGGACTCCGTTACAATACATGCCAGACCTACATGTGTTGATGTAGTGGACCCGGTTTGTGTGGCCAAAGTGGCTATCAAGCCAAACAAGGTTGTCTAGCCGACAGGCAGGTGTCCGTGAAGGTGAAGAGATGCATTCAGGTATACTCAGATTCATTCAGATGTACTCAGATGCTATCAGCCTTCCAACTCCGCGCCGATAGTCACCCGATGCTTTTCGCACCACCGTGTCTACGTTGTTTCTGACAATTAGGTGGCGTTGTAGCAGTGTGAAATGCACATATTTGAAAGTCCAGTTGGGTTTAAGCACTATACAGTCTACTACATATACAATACCATATACACAAGTATTTAATATTTCTAAATGCGAACAATAGTTGTAATAGCTCGCATTCTTATTGATTGCCAGCATTGCGACGAGATTTTACCATTGGTCAATATTATCACATTAAAAACGTTTCAATTGGGCCATAGTTCACTTTGAAGAAGGCTGCGAATGCTAAAGGCCCTTCTTTTGCCCATCCTTTTCGGCCAGTTTCCCCAGTTTCCGAGTTAATCCCCAGAGAGAGCTCTGATCATATCAACCCCATCAAAACTTGATCATCACTTTTCAAAAAACAAATCAATATATAAAAAATCTATGCCACAAAGAACCAAATAAATATTTAGCTTCATATACCAATATATTTAATACCAACATACCTTTCAACTACTGTAGCCTGTGATGCTCACGGTGGTCTGTTGCAGTTGTAGTCGGAACCATGTATAGTCTAAATCGCGCGTTTCGAGTGGGGACTTTGACGGCACGCCCCATACTCTCCAGTCGAGTACGAACGTCCTGTATGCGCCGAACGATGACTATTACATCAAGAATAGGTCACGATGTCAACTACCGGAGGTTTGTCTCAGAATAAGCAGATCTCCTCGCTAAACCATGGCGTGCTTACGATAGCATGTACTTGAAATAGGAATACCTGCGCATTATATATATATATATATATATATAGTTATATAGATATGTATATCTGTGTTTGCGTGTATACATACACACATTCTTGCGCGCGCGCACAAACGTACAGACACGCAC
>NW_014038592.1:0-1553 GCF_001186125.1 Sphaeroforma arctica JP610 | reverse complement strand
ACATATATATATATACTATATATATATATACTACACATATATATATATATATATATATATATATATATATATACACACACACACACACACACACATATATATATATATATATATAAATATAAGCTGATGCTTACCTTATCAAGTACCACCTTTTGTCGTCTATACTGTGTTCATTTCTTTCCCGTCCTTGTTACCGCGTCAACAGATGGGCAGCCCTGGCCGTCGTGTGTACTGCAATAATTGCAACCCCTCTTATAGGTCGCCCGGCAAAAGCCGAGGCTATTATCACCAGTGCTGCGGTAGGTGATACGGCAGAATCGCAACAGATAGGGTATGTGAGTTGTTTGCAAAGTATCATGGAATAGTTATAGTTGTTTTCCGTGTTAATATACGTTATGGTATTCTTTTTATACCTGACCTTACTGGTGTTAATATGCACTATGGCGTACAATTTTTTTGTTACGGTATGTACAGTGGTTTATAAGCCGTGGATACATAATGCTTTTTATACCTAGCTTTATTGGTGTTAATATACATTATGGTATACTTTTTGCACCCAACTTTACGGTATGCACATGGTTTATAAGCCATGTATGTATATTGATTTTTATACTCAACTTTATTGGTGTTAAGGTACATTTTGTTATACTTTTTACACCCAACTTTACGGTATGCACAGTGGTTTATAAGCCTTGTATGTATATTGCTACGCGTATGCTTCCATTATATAGATATACTATTCCTGCATTCAACTGGCTTGTTTGTTCCCAATCTCTACCAAAGCAACGAGAAAACAGCAAAGAATAAGACGATGCGCAATTACGAGGCACGGTTACGGCGCTTCAGCCCCATAGATAAGGTATTCCCTTGTGTTTAAAGGTTTAGGGTTTAGGTTTGTGGCATATGTTCATTGATAAGGTATTTGCTCGTGTTTGCTTATTCAAATGGTCGCCATCGTTGTGTTGTCACATACATGGAAGGTGGCCATATGTTTGTATACGTTTCTAAGTGATTGTGGCATAGGTTCATAGACTAGGTATTTACTTGTGTAAACATGGAAGGTACCATATGTGTGTGTACTTTGTCAAGTGATTGTGGTATAATTTCATAGACAAAGTGTTTGCTTGTTTGGGTTTGCGTATTCAATGGTCGCTATAGTCGAGTTTTCATATACTTGAAACGTGGCCATATATGCGTATACGTTTCTAAGTGATTGTGGCATATGTCCATGGGGTTGAGTAACGTTATGTTTATACGCATACAAGAATATAGTTCGGTTACAATCGTTCGAGTTGCCTGTGGTATGGAGACGATACCACGTCAGTCGTTCCAAGTTTTAGGGATAATAGTATTTATCTCAATTTGGGTGAAATATTATATGTCTACCTGCACGTGAGGCTTCATAGTCATAGTAGATAGTTTTGTGTGTAACAATCCTACCCACCTGCACATCCTCCACTAGAGATACTGCGCTCTTTCTTCAGAGTCTGGCAGGCTGTCCGTGTTTGCTCAGTGGGTGTTCGTGGTTGTTCAGTGGGTGTTTGTGGTTGTTC
>NW_014038593.1:3753-9755 GCF_001186125.1 Sphaeroforma arctica JP610 | reverse complement strand
CAGTTAGCTTCGACGATTCGGTTCCAGCGGATTCTATCTTCCGAATGGACGGATATGTTACTATTTCTGCCTATGAGGGTGTGTTGTTCGGTGGACTGCCTACCTATTTCTGGCCTGATGACACTCCGGGAGTAGGCCCTGCTATGGAAGGTCTTACGTGCGCATGCAATTTCGGACCCTGGTCATCAGTTGACGAGACTGGTCAAGGTGCACACTTTGAAGTGGAGCAAAAGTACCCAGAGATGGAAATGGATAGTGCTGATGTGTTATTCATGATGCAAACCGAAGTTGTGGCATGATCTCACTATCAAAATTGGATTTGAAAGGAACAAGTTTAGTCAGAATTTGAGAACCGACAACTGTCAGTCTTCTTGAATACCACTATCCAGCCTACTAGGTCGGATACTGTATAGTGTGGGAATTGGAATAAAACATACATTCTTCATTTGGAAGCGTGTCAGCGTATATCATGTCTTTATTAAGCAGACTTGATTTTTAGGCAACGCATTCAAAGATCATGCTAAAGAACATGTACCTGTTATCATTTAATGGAATGTTACAACTGAACTAGAAATGCGGTGCTTAGTCAACAAAATGCAACAAATGATAACAGGAAATGAGTAGCAGACCGTTCTGGCGGATAGCAAAAATTGTGAAATCTTCTGTCTTCAATCCTAGCATCCTGGCCAACACGCACATTACGGTGTACCAAGCAGTATGTAGAGCCCAATTCCGCTGTGGCGTAACGCTTATTACTTTAATACGTAATTTAGGCACTGCGAGTGTCAATGCCGAGTTCACCCATCAAATCATTTGGCAATTATAACTAGTCCAGTGTGGAGACTGCGAGAACTGTACGACGATTTACGCGGGGTTGGCGAACACAGAACGAAAACGAAGGACATGTCAGTTGCGGGATGTACACTGAAGGTTATCTTGGAGGAATCTTTTGGGCAATTAGTTTCTAATGTTTTATATTTTCGTAGCTGGTACATAATCTGGCAACGTATATGGTCATCATTGTCGTGACATTGTGCTGATGTACTTGTTCACTACACTGACCATTCCACTGCACCGATTGTGAGAAAGACCCAATTGCAACCCTCAGCAGTTGTGCGTCGAGAAAAGCGATTTCAGAACCTCACCCCGATCGTACATACTAGGCCGCCTACATAGGTACCATCCGTAGGAAGCGAACCCGGCCAAATTACACACGCGCTGAGCAAGGTACTTCCAGAAACTAAAATGGCATGCGCCATACACAACCCCTCCGTACGACCGTTGTGGTAGGATTCCGTGGGCTCGCACTTCCAATTGGGGTTTTTTTTGAAATGCCTAGAAGTTCCACAAACATCGCCAAAATTGTATTGGCGTCGATGTAGACATTGTAGACATTGGTGGCGACCTTCGCCATTCTAGTGCTCCCAGATTAATATGAATACGACCAATTTAGTGCTCCCAGAATAATATGAATATGTACTGAACTGTTTGCTCAGCTAATCGCTGGACTGGACACCACAGAGTGCTGCATACCACTCATGTGCAGTGCGCGATTGCCACGCTCTTGCCATTCTCTGTGTGTAAGCTATACTCTATACTCGACCACATATATACACAACAAGCACAACACGCACACGCGGTATCCGAGCACTGTATTTGGAACGTGACGGTAGTGCTATGAGAATTTGCGACATGTCTCAAACACATGCTTGCTTTATTGTGAGATGCTTCCGAGGTCATGAGTTTGAGAGTCTGTGCTTTGGTGGACACAGTTGTCTCTGCACCCACCACGAACGGTTGATTTCGAGTCCGCTCAATACTCTTGGTAGTGGCCATTTCCGTACTAAATTGCGACGCTCAGCCGTTCTGCGGAGGAAGCGTGGCCAACGCAAAGCAGTTCGATATCGATACGACGGAAGACAATTGAGCATTGCAGTCCAAATACGGGCACCCATAATGAAGATCATTTCTCGAGCAGAAAGCAAGTATGCAGCATAGCAAGTAATTGCACACAACACGGTGACGAGAAAGACACTGAGTAAGCAGATACTAATACGCAATGGACGCATAGAGGTGCTGAGATGGCCAGGACAGGTGTGTGAATTCCCACTCGACATAGAGTTGGGCTTGAGAGCAAAAACACGCTCGAGAGTAAATACAAGAGCACACAACCCAAACAAACACATAATGTTGGTCAAATACAGGCCGGGGCGGCTATACATGCTCACAACGAACAAAAGGATATACATAGAAGCTAGCAATCATATACGGCAGAGCTGTAATCACATAAACGTATACGTCGGGTGATATAAATAACGCAGTACATCCTGCCAAGTTGGAATCACATCAAGGTACGCGTGGAGATGATTTTGGCGTTAAAAATACAGCTGGGAATAATTTTAGCGTTAAAAATACAGCTGGGGATGAGGCCACATACCAAAAACATACCTCAGAAGTTAAAGTTGCTACCCTTTGCTGGAGCGTTGAACGACAACTGGCCGTCCGCACCCACTTCTGGTTCCATCAATTCTAAATTGTCATCGTTGGCTGAGAAGTACTCACTAATTATTCTGTTGGCTATTTGGTATACTTTTTCACTGCTGTGGTGCTGTTGTGGGGGAAATCAAGACAGGTTTTGGATACAAATTAGAATAAGATCGAGAAAAAAAAGGCACAGTGTATTGCTTTCTTACTGGTGTGTACTGTGGGCGATGATAAGACAGGCTTAAAGAAAAAAAAATCAGGGCCAACTTAAAAGTACAGGCTGTGTGCGAACACAGGACAGTTTTGGATGAACCCAAAATTCTAATTCAAAGGATTTACGAGCTCTTGAGGCATGTTTTCTCACGCATTGGTGTTCTGTGCGGACGTAGAGCAGATTTCGGGTTCATTGAAAATCAGGACTATAATTTAAAAATAGGCCTAACCAACGATTGGAATGGATACTCGCGCACAGATGTGGCACTGCGTACAGACGGAGAACCAGAATTTAAATATAAATTAGGACTATTATAATGATTCGAGTTTCGCTTCAGTGTAGAGCAGGTTTTCAGTTCATTGAAAATTAGGGCTATGGTTTTAAAATAGGGCTTAATAAATAACTGGAATGGGCCCTCGCTCAGAGTTGTGGTGTGGTGTTTAGACACAAAAGAGACAGGGAAGGCATCTAAATTAGGAATACTATATCATAGCCGCCTTGTTCTCATAGAGGGGTATGACTATATAGATTTCCTGGGTTCTTTGATATCCTATTTTGCTGCTGTGCTGCTGTGTGCAGACGTAGTCACAGGTGCTGCATGAGTATTCAATGGCCTCTGTATACAACCGACGCACACGGGCACAAACTAGCAAAGTATAGATGATCTGATTAGTTCCACACACACATAGATGGCCATGTGAGTGGTAACCAATCGGCCAAGCAATCATCCGGGCTATGCCATCCACTTTTTCAATGACCTCTGTATACATACAGCAGCTCCCGCGCATTCTCAACGTTAGCTGTAGACAAACACACACTTACACGGGAATAAGCCATCCCAGCAAGCTGGTCGACCCTCCGATACACTATAACACACATATACACACATACACACACGGAGAGATCAGATAAGTATAGGCGAGGTTTCACACTCACCTGTAAAGCATCCATCCTGTCGATGCCATCCTCTTCTTCAATGATCTCTGTATACATAAGCAGCACGCGCTCGTTCTCCGCCGACTTCAGTGTTGCATATATGGCGTCCATGACCACCACCTGCGTACGCGTGCAATGGCATATCAATATGTGTGGATTTAGATGCACGCTACACTTTTACATCCCACCTACCCCGAGTGCAACACCTATATTCGTATTCGAGTACAGCAGCATTTGGTGATGGGTATCACATTTGTATGGTAATGGTCCGGATCCTATACTATGCTATATGAATTAAGTCCAGTACTGCGTATGCAGAAATATATATATATGTGTGTGTGTGTATATGACTATATATATACACTATATATATATATATATATATTTATGCCCACATACCAATACCGATGCCACAGCCCCGTCCTTGCTCAAGAATTGGCACATCTGCTTAAGGCCGCCTTCATCCACGACAATCCTGACAAAAACAGAAGAAGCGAAGCGAGCATTACAGACACACTCAGATATACATGGCACACGGGCCTGTCCAAGCGCCAGGTAACATATACGAGTGCATGTGTGCATGTGTATGCATCTACCTATAGTCACATGCTTGAGTGTCTTCAGATGCTATGCATATCATGTAAGGTGCTTGTCCCTACCATCTCTTTACCCCAATGTCAACATAACTGTAGCGTGCTGTGGTGTGAATAGTCTGATAAGCTGGGTGTCCCTGAGTGTGAGGAGGAGAAGTGATTATTGTACAGAACTTTCACGGAGGCACACACAAAGGTTCTATGTACAGGGGCCACAAGTCGTACATCTACGATTACTGTTTGAACGTTTTGTTTTGAAGAACGTCACTTTGAATCGGGAAGGTATGAATGCCTACCTCCCCCTAAAACCCTAAAACCTAACAACAGGCGATGAATTTAGTATAAGCTGCAGTATGGGCCCAAATACTTGCACAGCACCTAGCCATCCCCGCACAGAACATCTGCCTTGCCACATACTCTACAATTTTCGTTGTCCACACACACTTACACTGGAGATCGAATATAAGGTATACATACTAACATCGCTCTGGCACATAGATACCCCACCCAATGCACACGTGGAGTGTGTGTGTACACGGGATTACAACTCAAAGCACCCTTGCGCAGGATACGTGCTGAGTGGGGTAGGGTCGCACACAGGCCATTTGCCCAGCGGATCAGACATTTATTTCAAAGCACATATGCACACTGAGGGTATAGGCAACGAGACGAGACGCCTGGAGTCAAGTTTACATACTAATAACCTACCGCCTGTGTACGTAGTGACATGGTCATCCGCGTGTGTACGTAGTGCTATAGCCATGTGTAATGGTGTGTACGTAGTGATGTAGTCAATAGTTGTAAGTAACATATACATAGTGATATACTTATGGGCAACAGATGTACGTAGAGCTATGGTCATGTACATAGAGAAATAGTCATGGGTAAGAGATGTACTATAGTCATGGGCAAGAGATGTACATAGAGAAATAGTCATGGGAAGAGATGTATACATAATGATATAGTCATGGGTAAGAGATGTATACATAATGATATAGTCATGGGTAAGAGATGTACGTAGAGCTATAGTCATGGGCAAGAGATGTACGTATAGATATAGTCATGGGTAAGAGATGTATACCTAATAATATACTCATGGGTAAGAGATGTACGTAGAGCTTTTATCATGCGCAAGAGATGTACGTAGTGCTATAGTCATGGGTAACCGTGTGTACGTAGTACTACAGTCACTAGTTGTAGGTAAGAGATGTACCTGATTTGCGATGGTGATCCGCCACAGCAGGCGTTGGTGATGGCCCACATGGCCTCCTCACTCACACGGTACTCGTCATTGTGTGCAATGTGCACCAACGGCCGCATCAGTCCGTTGGACAGTACGACCTGGGTGTGTGTGAGTGAGTGTGTGTGGATGTGTGTGAGTGTGGGTGTGTGGATGTGTGTGAGTGTGTGTGAATGTGTGTGTGTATGTGTGTATGTGGGCGTACAGATTATTCAATATAAGGACGGAAACTGCTTAGCAGAAGCATATTGAGAGTGAGAGAGTATAGATAACAATATACACATAAAGAGATTCGACGATTGATTGGAAGTATGAGCTCAGTGGGTGACTGTCTTGTGATACGTAATGTATTCAAATGGTCGCATCAGCCTGTTAAATAGTACGGCCGGTGTGTGTGAGAGCGGTAGTGCAGATGAATGAATAAATGCAAGTGTTCCGATAGATGTAGGTTAATACACCTATGTGCTTTCACGAGCAAAAGCACACACACACACACACACCCACCCCACCCCCCCCCACCCCCCCACACACACTC
>NW_014038593.1:0-3308 GCF_001186125.1 Sphaeroforma arctica JP610 | reverse complement strand
CACACACACACACACACCACCCACCCCACCCCCACCCCACCCACCACACTACTATATATATATATATATATATATATATATATATATATGTAGTATATATATATATATATATATATATACTATATATGTCAGAGTTTATGACATGATCCGTGAGTTATATAAACACATATTCCATACCCAATCACGATCAATACAAACTCAAATACCTACCTCAATCTGCTCTACAGTTCCCGCCGTAATATTCGATATAGCCCAACAAGCCTCTTTCCGCAACTTCGCCTCGGTCGAGGACAGGACGTGCAGAAGAACAGGCACACATCCGGCATTGATAACCACCTGAGTCTCCGTGTGAGTGCCGGTGGTGATGTTCCCAATGGTACGAAGACAGGGCACCACTACACTCACCAATGGATGCCTGGGAACAGGTATATATAAGACAGGTACATATAAGACAGGTACATATAAGACAGGTATATATAAGACAGGTATATATAAGACAGGTATACATAAGACAGGTATATATAAGACAGATGTATATAAGTATTATGGTTGCCTGTAATTAGGTATATATAAGACAGATATATATAAGAATGATGGAAGCCTGGAAACAGAAATATATAAGACAGACATATATAAGTATGATGGATGCCTGGAAACAGGTATACAAAAGACAGGCATATATAAGTATGATGGGTAATTTGCAAGGGTTGTTGTTGTGCGTGAAGAATGGATGTACAAGTACTATGTACACTAGCATGTCTGACTACTATGTGAAAAACCGGATTAGAAGTAATATGTACCTCTAGCATATGGGTGTTTATTGCTACCAGAAACAGGTATATATAAATATTAATCATACCTATCATGGGTGGATATGTGCGTCTTCAGGGGTTTCGGGCAAATCAAGAGTACCGTGACACAATAAGTTGGTTACCATAGTGACAACTACGGAGTATGTAGGTATAGTGTGGATAACTATTCGCATCTCACTGTGAGCTTCACCAGCTAGCGCGACACCGCCGATCCCAATACAGCGTCAATGTGCTCATGCGGGGCTATCAGACAGGTACGACAAACGAAGAACACGGACACATGGCTTTTCATATCACTACAACTCTTTAAGCTAAACGACAACAACCTTGGCTCAGTTTATCCCAAGTCACACATACATCATCAATTCAACCAGCTTGAGCGATACGCCAGAGACCAGCACCTCCTCAATGTGATCGCCCGCGCCATCGGACAGATACGACAACGTCCATAGCGCGTCTGTGATGATCTCCACATCTTGCGTAATGCGCAGCCACACAGCCACAGCCGGGAGAAAGGCCTTCACCTGTGGCATAGAGAATACAGGGTGTGTGAGGTATTTGACTATAGTCAATATATGGTAGCTTTCAGCTGAAATAAAAACAATGATACAGTGAATATATATATATATATATATGTATTAAACTATATACACACATGTACACCCACATAAATGTATACACATACATATGTATACCTGGGAGAAGTCTGGTTGGGGATTCTTCCCCCTGCACAGATTGGACATGGCCCACATGGCGTTCTTCAACACACCGAGCTCACATGTCTTCGGTGCAATGGTCTTCATAATGGCTTGCACACCTCCGCATTCGATAACCAGATCTCTGCACTCCGCTCCATCTCCGGCTATATTTCCCAGAGCCCAAGTAGCCTATAGATGACATGAGTACGTATAAGTATAGTCAAGTACAGTGTAGTCTACAGATGATATGAGTACTTAAAGCATAGTCAAGTATAGTGTAGTGTACAGACGATATGAGTACTTAAAAGTATAGTCAAGTGCAGTGTAGTCTACAGACGATATGAGTAATAAGTATAATCTAGTAAAGTGTAGTGTACAGATGATATGAGTACTTAAAAGCATAGTCAAGTATAGCGTAGTCTATAGAAGACAGAAGTACTTATACGTACAGTGAAATACAGTGTCCATATTTGCGGTCACTGCGTGAGTATGCGCACACGTGGGATGTAGATATATAGGCATGAGCTTTGAAATTGAAGACACAATCTATGAGCACCTCTACTTCGAAACCATACGCGTATACGCAGTCAATACCAGATACACAGAGCTGTATTGGGTTTAATCGCGTGAGATCAGCCTGAGAGGCTTTCGCGATTGCACATACTCCCTACCTTATGCACCAGTTTCATGTAAAGGGTTTTGCCCTAATTTTACCCGCTTTGGTCCATAATTTTATTTGGGTAATCACGTGACGGTGACTACAACAGTCCTTATACACGCACATTTACTGATAAGCGCATATTTGCACACGCGCAGGAGAAAAATGCGTCGACCTAGATCTTAAATGACACACACACACATACACAAAAATAGACATACCTGTACACAGACACAGGCAGTCAAACGCCACAATAAGCACACGTAACTAGCCGAGACCAACACACACATACACACATGGATGACCACATCAACGCATGTTCACACATACACACACACACATACGCTCTCATACACGTATATATGCATACATACACTCACATATGTGCACATACATACAAACACATACAAATACATACATGCAAAATACATACACATACACACACATACATATAAACTCCTACACGTGCACATAAAGCATCCCAACACTTATACTGTGCTGTATGGCACCCATAGCACCCCTTCACTGAAAATGTATCTGTGAGTCTCAGCACACCCTAATACACAAGACATACACACACAGCACATACACAACAACACACCTGATCAATCAGCTTGGGAGAGCCTGAGAGCACCAACTGCACAAACAGGGGAACAGCCCCCGCCTCCACCACTGTACGCGTTTGTTCCGAACTTCCCGACGCAATGTTTGTTAGGGACCAAGCTGCTTCCAACTGAAAATCCCGGGAGGTGTGTGAGTGACGGGAGTGATAACGTTTAGAGGTATTTGAACGGACAACGGATAACTCAGTGGTGACGTGAAGTCCAGGCTGTTTACAGCTTCAATATGCCGATATGAGTATATAACGCGAGAGACTGTGTGTGTCGAGGTGTTCCCAACTATCAAGTAAGTGTATGAAAACATAAGCTGCCACGAGCTGGACGATACCCGTATCGTAAGACTAGAGATTCCCAGACGTGCATTGGAAGAATGCAAGAGAATACTATAGGGACACTGATAAGAGAGATACTTCTAGCGAATACCAGTTGCATATACATACTATACATATACATATACATACACACACACACACACACACACACACACACATATATATATATATATATATATATATATATA
>NW_014038594.1:5995-9769 GCF_001186125.1 Sphaeroforma arctica JP610 | reverse complement strand
TGTATATAATGTATGTATATACACATATGTCCGAAAGTTGGACACTTCTAATACGGTTCCCATTTTGAACATTCTAGTTCGTTCCGGCCCTGAAGATCGGGTATCTGTATACGTACTGGGGACCGCTTCTGTTTGTTTTGGCCGTTACGATATCGAAGGAGGCGTTTGATGATATAGCTCGTTTTAGGAGAGATAAAGAAATCAACAACTCGACGTACAAACGAATCACCGCCCAGGGAGAAGTAGACATTACGAGTGGTGAAATCTCGGTATGTTTTTGCAATCCAATAGCGATGCTTCATTTCCCCTTAACCCGCCTAGTAGTTATCAGGCCGTAGTTCGACACTGCAAGCGAAGGTCTTCCTTGTGTGGTGGTTCTCCCGAATTCGATTATGTATATCCGATAGGATCGGCATTTGTTCTGAGTCATTCCCATCGTCGACATCTGCGGACGTCTTAATATCTGGCTCGTCCGCACCTTTCTGATAGGCGGAATGAGATCGCTGTCTTTACCTGTACCAGGCACTTCCTACGCATCTAACATGTCTGTATTTGTGGCTGCTCGCTGTCTTTACTTGTAACAGGCACTTCCCACGCATCTAACATGTCTGTATTTGCGGCTGCTCGCTGTCTTTACTTGTAACAGGCACTTCCCACGCATTTAACATGTCTGTATTTGCGGCTGCTCGCTGTCTTTACCTGTACCGGGCACTTCCCACGCATCTAACATATCTGTATTTGCGGCTGCTAAACACATCTTGCACAGGTAGGGGATATAATCGTAGTACACACTAACCAGCGCGTTCCGGCTGACATGGTCTTCCTGCGCACGACAGAGAAGAGTGGAGCCGCTTTTATTCGTACGGATCAATTAGACGGAGTATGTGGCTCTATTCTTCTATACATACAACTTTATATACATGTTGCAAATGAGATTTAACTTATATAGATAAATTTTGACACAGTAGAACATACGGCAGAGGTATCAAATTTACCCAAACTATGCGCTCAAGCACACGATTCTCGGTTGGATTCGCCAGATTGCTTGTAGGGGTCTTGAAGTACAGAACCATGACAATAGTGAGTGTTTCGGCGTGGTTCAACTGGCTTGGATCCAGAGACGGTGCATTCTTCGTCTGCCATAACCAGCCCTCCTACCTCATCCTCATTTCTCTGAATTAATCGATTGACAGCTCGATTGCAAGTGCAAATAGCGAGTGTTTGCACTCATGTAAGCACGTAGTGTATGGTTCGGGCTCTATAGGGCACCACAATCATAGGGCTCACGTATACACCAAACTATGCATAGTTATATAAACGTATATGGATGAGCATGTCTAACCATACCCTTATTTCACTGTTTATGACGATTTGTTCGCTGGCAGGAAACCGACTGGAAACTGAGGATAGCGGTGCCTGTGACACAGGCCTTACAAACAGATCAAAACTTAGTTCGCCTACGGGCGTGTGTGTTTGCTGATAAGCCGATGAAAAGCATACATGAGTTTGTGGGCACATTTACGACCTACAATGAGTTATCTGGGTCTGAACCTCAGGTAAGACCACGAGCGAGTGAACAATTTCTATAGTTGCATGCATGCATGTATACATGCATACATACGTATAAATGCATATTTATATACAAACATATACATATGTTCATGTATATATCACTCATCATTGGATGTGCACTTGTACGTATTTCAAGTTCGGGTGGCACAGTAAGTCCGCGTAGGTCTGATTCTCAGCCCTGCATTATCCTTTTTTTCTATCTGTACAGCCAGTTGAATGATTGCAGCGTTGTTTAGATCATAGTACCAAGTGACGGATCTCTACATCCACAGAAGAACAAAACCAGCTTGTTTACGTATATGTCTCTTACATCACGGTACTCTTTTGCGTTGGTGTGCAATAAGTGCTCTCAGGCCGCCGACAATAGACAATTGGTCACTATGATCATACCATTGGTTAATTTCTACCTATCAGACCTCTACATTCAAACCATAACCAGTTTTCTTGACTAGTGGGTCATATATTTCCCGCTTTACTCTTACGCTGATATGCTTGCACGCAGGTCGAACCACTGACAATAGACAATACCCTATGGACCAACACAGTACTGGCGTCTGGAACGGCCGTGGGTGTGGTGGTATACACCGGCAAGGAATCCCGATCAGTCATGAACACATCCCAACCACACACCAAAATGGGTCTGCTCGACGAGGAGATCAATTTCTTATCCAAGGTATATGTATGATATAATACAACGTATCAATTGTATGTCGCTGTACATTTCGATATTTCAACTGCATTCTTTTTAAATTCATTGCGGATCTGCCTATCATGAGCTCTGGTAGGCTTCTGCCCAGCCCCTGAACACTGATAAGGTTTTGTTAGATGTGCGAAGCGCTGGTAGAATCAGGTTGCATCCTGCATCCAGCCTCAGTATGGTGATGCCAGTAGTATCCCTGCAGATTCTTTTGTCCTGATGTTCGCCAATATTCATGGTACCCCTTTCTACAGACTATCACCGCGCATAACAGATCACTCAGGCCCAATACGCTTTACGTTAATTCCCAGCGATGTTCGTTGCTCTGGTTCTCATGTTTGTTGCACACAACGCACAGGTGTTGTTTGTGTTGACGATGGCTCTGGCGCTGGTTCTGGTGTCGCTCAAAGGGTTTGACGGCGAGTGGTAAGCACTCGATCTGCGTCTGTGATCTGGCAGATGCTCTTTCCTTGATCTGTTCATATTAATACAGTCCAGGTTTGAATGCACGAGTCCCATTAAAGTACCCAAGATTCTACCCATGTGGATTGGGAACCTGCCTATGCACCCCTTTTCGTAGTGTAATAAACGCCTAAATAGAACGGCACTTAGCAACGGCACCCAACTGCAATTAACATGCCCCGATTGCCCCCCTAATTTTTGGCTTCAGGTACATATATCTTTTCCGGTTCGTTCTGCTGTTCTCGTATATCATTCCGATCTCGCTGCGAGTGAATCTGGATATGGGTAAAACCTACTACGCCAGGCAGATAGAGAGGGATCACTACATACCAGATACCGTGGTGCGAACGTCAACCATTCCGGAAGAGTTGGGTCGGATTAGGTATCTCTTGTCGGATAAAACAGGGACTCTCACCCAGGTAGGTGTATCCATGTACGCATTTGTGCTTGTGTTTTAAGTGCCAATGTATGCACGAATGCGCATCTGTTCATATGCATACATATACGTACGTATGGATGTGTGTGCATATATCGAGCTGTCGATGGATGTATGTTTATGCCTTATTACTTAGCGGACGGCACCACTGTAGCCGTTTGCGTTGCCCATATCAACCTGATGAGCAATCTCTTGCCGCCAAGGCGAGTACCTGCAAGTCTCTAGTAAAACACTAGTGTACACTCCACTCTGTAGAAACATACTGGTACCACGTATACCACTATGGTCGGTCAACACTATATCTATCTTCCCTTGTCATTCTGAGCCGATTTAGTGCCACTGTATGTAGCCGTGTCTGACATTCCTCCTTTCAATGCGTGCGTTATCATCTACATAACAGAATGAGATGATCTTCAAGAAACTGCACATGGGATCTGTGTCGTTTGGCGAAGACAGTGAACGCGATATGCAGGAACATCTGTACGACGCCTTCTCCGCACCTGAACATGTAGTAAAAACAAGGGCTCACGGCCGGACCATCAGCGGCTTGAGCGGGAATTTCGGTACTTTATATGTTTCATGGGAAGGTTGCTTATATTTTCAACGC
>NW_014038594.1:0-3697 GCF_001186125.1 Sphaeroforma arctica JP610 | reverse complement strand
AATATATATGGACATCGTATAGCAAGGAATCACACTGGACACATTTCTTTGCATTATGAAGCATGGCAGGCCAATCACAAGCAAGCAGCATTTCACCAGTCCATGGGCACTGTTATTGGTTACATTCGACCATTTGTTATTGTTCCTCTTACAGCCCTTTTCAATGTGAAATGATGTTAACTTTGTTTATACGGCGACAATTCAAGGTCAAATCACAGGCGTAGTCTTTATCAATATTTTTCTGCATTCGAAGAATTCTTGTCTGAACAAACAGCAACACGTATCAAGCTAAGGATATATCTCCCAGCTCAACCCACTTTTATAGGGCTTGTACGTTCTCTTCCCCCAGCTGAATAGCACTATACAAATACTTGCCCATTGTATACCTATAGGTCACGCCAGTGCTGCAAGAGATTGGGACAGTTGAGTACCAAGCCGCGTCTCCCGACGAAGTGGCGCTGGTCAAATGGGCTGTGCGAGTTGGGCTGACATTGACATTCCGCGACTTGAATGAGATGCACATTGAGACCCCCTCGGGAGACCCTCTGAAATACGAAGTACTGGAGAGCTTCCCATTCACCAGTGAAACGAAGCGCATGGGTATCATCGTGAGGGATAAGCTTACGAAACAGATAACAATGTTCACAAAGGTGTGTGTGTGTGTGTGTGTGTGTGATGTATGCGTGTGTGCTGATGAAGTTTATGCCTATTTACTTACCTCTCTGCTCACTAATAAACTTCCTTATATACATTACTTAACGGATCTGCCATTGCCCTACGGCCAATCCCAAAAGGAGATATCTACGATAGGAGATTATCGTTTGGTTGAGTTTACATTACGCACCAATTGACAACTATAGGATACTCACATGGATGAAACTAAAAGCGTAAGACGACAGTATATGAATTTATCCAGTTTGCTATTAATACAAATAACACATTGCGTATGTTACTTGCACCAAGGTTTGGCTGTACCCGCAGATGAGTACGTTAACTTGCACCAAGGTTTGACTGAACCCGCAGATGAGTACATTAACTTGCACCAAGGTTTGACTGTACCCGCAGATGAGTACGTTAACTTGCAACGAGGTTTGGCTGTACCCACAGAATTCAGATGCAAACATGAACAACACTCCATCGTCTTTTACTTAAACAACACTGTCCTGTGTTCCCTGTCCTGTTTTCATAATAGGGTGCAGATGTGATCATGACGAAGATGGTGGCCTTCAACGATTGGTTAGACGAAGAAACGGGCAACATGGCACGGGAGGGTTTGCGAACTCTGGTAATTGCTCGGAAGATGCTGACACAGAAGGTACCAGGCACTGGAGGTCCAAAAGTAATCCCTCAGGCTGAAGTGTATACTATATAGCCTATCCTTTACCACGGTTATGCTCAACTTGGCCGTGTGTACGCTGTTTAACGGGTGCCGTTTCTGGTCTAGCTGCGCGAGAATGTTCATGCAACATCACACAATAGTTATCCGGCATATCTCTACGCCAAGCAATGTGGGCTGGCCAGACTGGCGACACCTCACACGAGTTCACTCAGCGCCTGCTACGGCTTATCACGGTTCATTTTATAAGTTTGGACACTCAAATCTTCGTATGCGCCTGCCCTAAGGCAGATAGTACCTTCATCAGCTTATTCAGCTATGCATGCCTAGCATACGTACGAATGTTGACGCAAGTACGAGAATCATCAGAGTGTTAGTTACTTTCGAAAGATGTGTGCCATATATAGGCTTGCTATGTATTGCCATGGGCGAGTATCCTCTCCAACACGTATATTCACTCGGGATGCTCGAGTTTCTACTACATATTTGAGATGTAAATACCTAGTAATCTACTTCGACAAGCTTCGGCATTTGTAGTCGTACAGCAGTTTGATGCTCGAACACTTGCCAAGCTCTTATATTGGGAAATAGGTATTCAGTTACGCGGAAGTAGCAACCTTTATATTGTCGTAGATATGAACCTCTATATTGGGTCTCTTCAGTATCTAAAGTGATGTATATGGCACCCGGTATCGTTTCGCTCAGACTCGGTACACGTAGCCGCAGCTCCCTATTGCTCTCTCTGTCCACTTACACAATCACAAACGTAGGAGTACGACAACTATTGATCTCTCTGTCCACTTACACAATCACACACGTAGGAGTACGACAACTTCAGTGCGGCCTTGAAAGAGGCTAAAACGCAAACAACCAACAGAGATGCCGCAATCTTGGAGGTACGCGAGTCGATAGAGTTCGAACTGGAGCTCTTGGGAGTGACTGGAGTCGAAGACAAGCTGCAGGTATGCATTTCGAGTGATTCGAATCTTTAAGTTTTCTTTGTTAGCGCATGTGTACTGTTTCCTGTGTTGTATGTTTAATATTTACTATGTATATCTCAGATGGCCTGTTGACTGTATAGTATGTAGATTGTTTACTGTATAGTATGTAGAATGTTTACTGTATAGTATGTAGAATGTTTACTGTATGGTATATAAAATGTTTACTGTATACAGTATATAGAATGTTTACTGCATAATATGTTGAATGCTACTTTATAGTATGTAGAACGTTTTCAGTATTGGATATATAATGTTTACTGTATAGTATGTAGAACGTTTACTGTATAGGGATATATACTGTTTACTGTATAGTGTGTAGAATACTTACTGTATAGTATGGAGAGTGTTTACTGTATTGTATATATAGAATATTTACTGTATAGTATATAGAATGTTTCGTTTTTCCTATATTTTACGTGGAACATTTACTGTTGTATGTAGAATGTAAATTGTATGCGTTTTGAATGTTTTCAGTATAGTATGTGGAATGTTTACTGTATTGTATGAGCTATGTTTACTGATTGTGTGTGTGTGTGCATGATGCTCTATGTGTCTCGTATATGGGCTGTATCTTAGGGTGCATAGTCGACTGTGAGTGATAATTGCGCCATGTATGCTTTCTGTCCAGCATGAGTAGTTGTGTGCATTAGTACGCTCATCCGCATTGTAAGGGTGTGTTTTGAGCATGTGTAGCCATGTTTGTGAGAGAGATCGTATGTGTAATTGCTGGCCCTTTCATATATCATTATACGATTGCTACAACGCCATAGACATATACTGCCCGCACGCCGAGGTTATTTGATCCCTCATTCTACATACCTATGCGTCATGGCAAAAATGAAAAAAAAGTCTGATGCCAAACATATACTCATCCGATTGCATTTGTTGTAGTTCATCACCACTTAGTGAGGCTCTTTGGCTTTCTCCTTTACAGTGACAGACTTGTGTATACATACGTGAATGTATGTTTAAGCACATGAAGTAGGGCTTGTATTCAAATTTCTTGTTTCGTATTTATTGCATAGGAGGATATAAAGCCCACGCTCGAGTTGCTGCGTAATGCTGGTGTGAAGGTGTGGATGCTAACGGGCGATAAGATGGAAACGGCTACTAACATCGCCATTAGTTCACGTCTGGTATCGCGAAGTCAGACTATTCATCAATTTAAGTCTGGTATGCATTCGAACCCTTGCTACTTATGTGTCACATATGTATGATACATATCTATACAAACATACTTATATATATATATATATATATATATATATATATATATATATATATATATATATATATATATATATACATATATGTATATATATATATATATATATATATATATATATATACTTAATTTGTA
>NW_014038595.1:5496-9776 GCF_001186125.1 Sphaeroforma arctica JP610 | reverse complement strand
GCTTGTGTTTATGCTCAGGAATAATGAAATATGAAATACGTATATATTTATCCG
Source organism: Sphaeroforma arctica JP610 (assembly GCF_001186125.1). Classification (NCBI taxonomy): domain Eukaryota; class Ichthyosporea; order Ichthyophonida; genus Sphaeroforma; species Sphaeroforma arctica. Next base: position 9,722 of record NW_014038595.1, on the reverse strand, counting down.
TGATGAAATACCTTCAAATCTGTAGGGACATTGAATTGGTTTACTACTGCCAGTCCGGAGACTTTGCTTGCGCATGCCTTATACGCCGTCTCTTTTGAGGGCGTACCTGGGGCCGAGATCAACCACAAGTCCGACATTATTCGCCACCAGACTATGTATCTGTTTTATCCGGAAAATCAGATTTATGGCGTAACTTTCGAGTAGTATAGACTGTGCTTCAAGTTTATTACCTCGAAGTTCAGTACCTTTAGTCACAGAGTGTAGTTTCAGTGTATGTGCTACGTGTGCATTTTTTAACTTCTGAGGATACTCTAGTCTCGACTATTTACAACAGCGCTGTGATTATTATTACTTCTTCGTGTAATTTGACCCCACAAATTTTACAATGAAAAGTGTTTTTTTTCTGAAATTATGTCTAAATTTGGGAAGACAAGTCGAGACTCGAAGAGTCGAGTCTCGAGAGGCAGCTTTGCAACCATACCAGTCCAGGACTCCAGGACTCGAGGGTCTCAACCTGCCCTAAATATGTGTGCTAATAATAGACACGATTACATATCGTGTACCGAACAGTGTGAAATAATACAGAATTCGCCAATCATTGATATGAATTATAGCAAGAGACCACATTTTATCAAATTCCGCCACGTATCAGCTCACAGGCCACAGTTAAAAAATAGCGTTTTATTCGATAGTTATTTACATTTTCACCAATGGAAAGATAGGAATAATAAATCAACGTCGGTACATACCTTGTGGTCTTGGCGTTGGGCTTGAACTTTTGAACTCGGTAGCACGATGACTAGAGAGAGAATGGACATGATATTTAATTATTGTCTTTGCATTGGTTTGAAGTTGGTTTTGCTATTTATTTTAAAAATCAAAATATTCGATTACCTCTGCTTCCGATTGGCTACAATATCCTGTCCTGAAGGCCTACAGGCTACAGCGTGGCTTTTTGTTGTGGCCGTATTCTTACTTTTTTGGGGGGTGGGGGAGGGGGGGGGCGGGGGGCGACAGAGAGGGGGTATTTAGAGGTATCTTTTTTTAAACCAATGGAAAAACTTTTGAGTTATATATTTATTTTTAGCACAAAAACTTGAACGCAAAACTTGAACCATTTAAAAGACTCTAAAAGAGCCTAATATCTCTATGGAAAAACCTAAAACCCTAAAACATAGTCTCTACTAAATTATGAATACATAGTAAAAACCATATTCATGTCTAAAAATAAAACTGAAACAAAACCATATTCATGTCTAAAAATAAAACTGAAACCCCTCATGCCTAAAACTTATGACTAAAACCCCTTTTGCCTGAATTTTATAACTAAAAGCCCTTATACTTAAATTTTTTTACAAACCCCCGTTATACTTAAAACATAAAGACTAAAACCCCTTTTGCCTGAATTTTATGACTAAAAACCTCCTTTTTTTAAATATGCCTAAATTTTATGCCTTAAAAATATTTCAACCCTAAAAACTATTCCTTTTTTTGGTTGATTTTTATATTCTGTTTTTACAAAAATATTTTTAGATTGGTACTCTCTAGCTAATTAAATAAAACACCGCTGACGTCGGTTGTGCGGGAAATAAATGGAACTTTTATTTTTGTTTCTATTTTTTAAACAAAACCGAATCCCAGTTCCGAGCAAACAATAGAAATGGGCATCATCGTAATAAACTGCAAATGGGCAATAGTTTTATTTCGGTCCACATTTATTGCATCATTGTAGTTTATTATCTTCTCTACTGAGCAAAAAGTAAATAGACATTATTGTGGTTTTTATTTATTTTCCTCATTTTGTAATTCTCTATAGCAAACTTCAACGCTTCTCTCTTCCACTGCTGGTATCATGTAAATACCTAGTTATGACATATGTAATGTAAATACCAAAATTGAAAAATGCCTGTTTGAAGTCCTGGCCTGGCTGTGGGGTATAACTTTATTTAAGGCATCCCAATTTCGTATCACGAGTTCACGACGTATCGAGAGTTTGAGACCGTCGGAAACTGTTCAGATTGCTAAAGAAACACCCGGTTAGAATTTAGAAGTCCGATATACGTCATGATATTGGCATGTTTCGACGGGTCGGAAATTAGTGTGTTGTCGTGAAAAAGGACACATTTCTTTGTCGTTTGAAAGAGGTCGGTGGAAGAGTGAAACAGAACAACTGTCTTTTTTGCTTCGGAAATCGGAACAGCTGCCTTTTTTGCTTCGGAAATCGGAACAGCTTGATGTATTGTCGATAAAGTAATTTTGTTAAAAAAAAGTAGGCTATGGTTTTCATACTTCATATTTTCAGCCACCCAAAATACTTATATTCACTTTTTCAGCAAATACCTTTTTGCTCTCCGAATTTCGGGACCGGAGGACCATATGAGTCATGTGTCCATGAAGCTACGTATTTTCGAAATATCTAGCTTCAAATGACGCATTTTTTCCTACAAATGATTAATTCAATTTTTGCAATTCCTAATCGATTAACGACATTGTTATATGTTTTCATTCCAGACTGTATTTAAATATTATCATCTCAGGTTAATCAGCTAGATATATCATGTAGATAATCACCGACTACAAAGTTGAGTTTTTATTTTATTTCAACCTGACGGACCCTGAAAGTATCAAACTATCCTTGGAATTCTGTCAGTTCACATCGGACATAAAAGCCAAGTTGTTGACCAACGGGCCAATGGCAGAAAAGCTTCCGCTCTCTACTTTGCCGTTTATCTGAGGGATCAAATATCAAAACTTCATAACTTATCTTAGAGGTGACATATGTTATATTATCAAATCCGTTCACTATATATTTCTCCAGTTGGGTTTTAAAGTGGTTACTTCTCGCAATATACCAGTAGAGAAATATCTGTATTTTAACATGAAGGTATGACGAGTTTCGGTGCGTCAGTGTGCGAGCGAGAATTTTGAGAGATATATTTAGGATAAATGCACTTTGGATGCACGCGCTCATAGTGAATATGAGGTTGAACCTGTCTCAAACTACCTTTTATCGGGATATCGAGATGGCTTGTGTTGGCGACCTCAAAAGGATTGAATGTCCCGTGGCCACTCTTTTCCTCTACTTTCAGCTGTACTCACATCGTCATTTTGTTCGTGTCACAGACTGTGTGCTCTGCAATTGTCTTGGCCTCGGCGGTGACGCTGACTGCTGGTATCGCCACAACTCTTGAAACGGTTATGGACCAAGATCAAATCATTGCTATGATCAACACCAATGGTGCATCCACTTGGCAGGCAGGGAAGCACGAGTATGTTTGTCCTTGCCTGTGATGTCTTTAGTCTATCTGAATCATATATCGGATGATACTAGAGGTTTCGTGCACAATTTATGTTGGAAAAAATCACTCGTACTTAAAATGAGAATATTTTCTGTTTTCCAACTTCATCAGCTTCAACGGCATGACCATTGATGAGATGCGAGCAACCTTAGGAACAGTTGTGCAAGAGAACGCGCCTCTTTCGAGCAGTAACGCAGAATTGACTCAGGCCGATATCAATTCGCTTCCCAAGGAATATGATCTGCGCGATCGCTGGGGACATTGTATCCACCCCATTCGAAACCAGGCTCGATGCGGATCATGCTGGGCTTTTGTATGTAGATTGTTGCACATTTCCTAGTACACCAACACATTTATAGATCGTCTCATACATTATCTCGCGACATTATATAAGTTATCATTATATATGTGATCTTATATGACAGACTGCGCTTTTCTCTCAATAGCCATCACTCCACCAGGTGTAACGTGCCTTCAGAGAAATTTTTCCGTTGATTTAAGAAGCGCTTAGCCCGTGTAGTCTGCTAGGATAGACAATCGTTGTAATTCTTATATCTTATACATTGTTGGATAAGTGTGAACAATATCTTCACGGTGTATGGCTATGACTAGACTGTCAGTAGTCTCACTCGTACACCTTTGCATATTCTAATGTTCGTACATTTCAAAATTAAATCATGGCCTGTATCAATTTAAATTTTGTTTCAAAGGTTAGTTTTTACACATAGTGGATTTGCACAGACCTTACTTATCATATATATATATATAATATATATTTATAGATATAGATATATTTATAAAATAGATATATGTATTAAGTATAATGGATGCATGTATATATATATATATATATATAATAAAACAAAAACGTAAATATTATTTTTTGTTTTCTATTATTTATTATTTGTTTATATATACATATATATA
>NW_014038595.1:0-4739 GCF_001186125.1 Sphaeroforma arctica JP610 | reverse complement strand
TAGGTAGTGACATGTATATATATATATATATATATATAACAAAAAACGTAAAATCATTTTTGTTTTTCTATATTTATATTGTTTATATATACATATATATATCTTTATATATATATATATATATTATTAGAAATTCAATTAAATATATATCAATACATTAATATTCACGCACACACACACACTTGTATATATATATATATATGTATATGTATTGACGTGTACATGTACAGATACGTATTCATATACATATATATATATGTATATATATATATCTATATATATGTATGTATGTCTGTATATATATGGATATTTATATGTATATACATATTATGTACAAATGTACATACATATACCTTTATATGTATGTATTCAATTTAAGGTTTATCGCATGAACCCTCGTTGGTACGTTGATTTTGTTTGTTTTTTCTCATCTCATAAATATTGGTGGGTGGGTGCCTAAATGGTTCTGTCCTTTTCTTTTGATCATGTGGAGAGTTTCACCTCAGTGCGAGCTTATCAAGAGGAAAGGCCCATAGAAACATACGCAGTCATCTATTTATACAGTCTCCTTTCTACATTTTATGAGTGCAAGTGCATAACTGCCTGTTTTTTAAGTATCCATACAACCCTACGCCAAGATTCAACTGCTACGAGAATGCCTTCTTTATCGCTTATACGAATCGGGCTGTTTACCTTTCCGCACAACTTAGGGTGCCTCTGAGGTGTTGTCGGATCGTATGTGTATGGCTGGTGTTGATGTTATACTCTCTCCCGAGTGGCTCCTGGAATGTGACACCATGGACATGGGCTGTAACGGCGGTAGACTGAATACTGTCTGGCTCTACATGAAAGAGTTTGGTACGTTCCTGTTTACAGCTAAGAGGAGGATTTTCAGCACATTTCTGCGTTTCCACCACCTTTAAACTTAGGCGTTACACCAACTCATGTCGCGGTTTCGTATCAATATTGTATCCATAGGTATCCCAGCGGACAAATGCGCGCCATACGTATCTGGTGTCTCGGCTGTAGTGCCCGAGTGCTCTGACACGTGCGCGAACGGAAAGGAGCCCAAGAAGTACAAAGCAGAGACGGCGTACTCAGTGGTCAACTGGCTGGACTCTCCCGAGGATCGTGTTCACAAAATTAAGATGGACATTCTAAGAAATGGTCCTGTCGAGGCTGCCTTCTGTAAGTCGGAACATTTATTTGTTATTTTCCGGACCCCCCCCCCCCCCCAAAGGTTTAATAGCAATTTTCGTTACCCAGTTTGAGTATTTTGGATGTTGTTTGGCCGTTGTTGATCTCTACTCAAGGTTCCTCGCTTCGAACATCCACGGCTGGATGTCCTATTTACAGGTTGTTAACATATCTGACCTGTATATCTTGTCCGCTCACGTTATTCACAGGGGTTTTCGCCGATTTCATGGCATACAAAGGTGGTGTATACAAGCACATGACGGGAGGTATGATGGGAGGGCACGCAGTCAAGATTGTGGGTTGGGGAGAGGAGAAGGGTGCAGATGGCAAGACGACTCCCTACTGGACTGTGGCCAATTCTTGGGGTATGTACTGTGGAACCTATTGTCACGATGGTCAACAGTCATTGATTTATCTAGTTAGTTCATGGTGAGAATTTTTATATTGTTCAGAAGGTGCTTTTTCATATAAGATAATTTGATTCTTGTCTATCCATCTTCGAATTGACTTAGCGTGAGTGGATAATTTCTTTGCTTGAATTTTCGTCTTCTGATATCGCTGGGACATCCATTCAAATATAGGTGGTGCCTGGGGAGAGGATGGGTTCTTCCGGATTGAAGCTGGAGCTAACCAGTGTAACATCGAGATGAATATCTGGGCAGGTCTACCCGACTACAAGAACGCCCCCGTCGACGATGACGAGTAATCGTTAAAAAGTTATATAATATCAATTTACACCTGTATAGTATGGTGTGTGACGGGTTTAGTAGTCTACTAGTAGTGTACTTACGATTAATAAACAAACAAAAATGTATTTGACATGTAAGCCTCGGGACCTGAGCACACAACTATAGAATATTGGATATACGAAGGTAGTTATGCGAATTTGTCTGGTTTTAATTTCAATTGAGGTAGATTTCTTGGCGCAATACATACGAACTGTTATATATCCGGAGATTTACCACAGGCCTCTCGATTGTCTCGGGCATAGTTAGCTTGCTTAATACAGTCGAAATTGAGTGTTGAAGTTCTGCTGGGGTGTATTTGGCGTTGACCTAAGCGTCGATTGGCTGTAGCTTCAATTCGCCGATTTCGCTGACAATGTACCGGTCCGATTTATACTCGGATCTATAGAGGCACTGTTCTCTATTGCATATAAATTGGCCCTCTGTATGAGGCCAAATTGTATCTGCGTGCCTGCTTAAATTTCCATTTGTATTGATTTTTCTCATCATAGCCATCTCGGGGGTGTCCGACAGCTTCTCTATGGTCACTAGCCTACCATAATCTGTCAGTTCGTAGTCACTTGCTGCAAAGTGGTACCCTAGGCTATATGTAGTGAAACTACCACTCTCGGTGCCACGGACCGGGCGCTGATGCATATGCTTTCTTAAATTCAAGTGGAGATAAGACAGCTTTCGCAGGCTTCGCACAGGATACTCACGCTATGTGAAGCTCCAATTTAGTGCAAAACGGTTGAAGCTCTCTGCCTTGCCAATTCTGGCACCAGTCCTATTCTGGCGTCGAGGTCTCTCGCCCGCTTTGATACCATCCGCCGATTGCAATTGCAGTATGATAAACACACAACGTAAAGCGAAGCATCTCGCTTTTCGAGAATCATGGTTAACAGTGACCTCATCCATACAGTATACACAAGTTAGTGTTGCAATTCATCTAATAGAGTACATGTGTAAGATAGTGTGTTTTTTGTATAGAGCGTCGTGCAAATGCACTCTCCTCCACAGGTCTATGTGAACGATACGCACAAAGCATAAGTGCGTATACATTTCCAATTATCTGTATAGCACTTCGCTGCTCAATCATCTGCCCCTCCCACGACCAGCCATCCCTCTGCCACGCCCCCTTCCCCTTCCTCTGCCCCTGCTACCACCCACACTATTATTGGGTCCACCAATGCTCTGTGGCTTGCTGATTGAGCCAGGTTTTGCCTTATTTCTTTCGCCGCGTATGAAATTGCGTTTTTGCCCTCTGGTGCCCCTCGTTTGCTTTATCTGCTCGCGTGCGGGACCGTGACAGAGTTAGAATTTCTACACATAGCGTTAAGTTATATCTATAATCTATCTACAACTAGTAAGAAATGTAATGGACGCTTGGCAATGTTACAGATACACATTGAAAAGCTTTAAAATACTCAAGTCATAAATGGGTCAAAACGGTAACCGGGGTCAAATAAACTACCATTCAAGAAAACGATCATGAACCAAAAACTATGCATACGCACACATCCCCGTCCAGATACTCTATAAAAGTGCAGCACCAGGAAACTGTACTTGTTCAAACCCACTTGGCCGTATATCAGGTGACCTTCTCTATCATAGGATAATGACATCGTGTTTTCGTATATAGGAATAGCTAGATATACGTTGCAAGATAAATGAACTAGCAAGCTTACACTCGAAGAAACAAACAATTAATCGATTTGAACCGGTTTTCGTGGTTAACTTACATGATTGTGAATTACGGTCAGTGCGTCCATATCCGGTGGCACAGGAACACTCCGAATGTATTTGCCTTTTGTAAATAGGAACGGCAGGCGGATTACTTCACCCTAATTATAATAATAAAAAATTCAGAACCAAATGAATATTCGACGTGACATTTGTGGAGATGGAAGCGCCTCGAGAGCTTTTCTCTTCTAATCTAGTGTTATAAATAGACCTGCATGCTTGAATATTCTACCACGTCACGAAATCTTGTGTATGGCTGTGAAGGATAGAAACCCATACACCCGGGAGAAGACTGTTTGCGCAGAAACGTACAACTTGGCGTGTGTGATGTTTGAGCATGCACACCAGCACGATGAACTAACACACACGAAGTAAAATTGTAGCAGTAATTGATCACAAATCTGAAAACTGGTTTATAGTGCGCGGTTTTCTTTGATACTTCCGGTCTCCTTATAGCGAGCGATAATTGTCTGAAGTTGGTATTTCTAGCCCTCCATTGGTGCCAACAGGTCGATGGAAAATTCCCGTACCCTAACTCTATATAAATAAAACCTTAACAGTCACATATTTTCATGCTGATATAACGTATATATGGGAATGATTCATATATAAAGGCGTGTATCCTTCCAAAATCGTTTCTGTATATGCACCACACCTCAAATTAGTATGTAGTCCTTAAGATGATACACGCACGCTGAGGCAAGTGGAGTATGGTGAAGAAGCAATAACTTATCTGACACTGCACAACATAGTTTTCCACGGACGACCTACCTTGTTGTTGATCAGGACCACGTCCTTCATCATAGTGCTACGTACAAAACAACCCGAGGATAAGGAGTGTATAGTTAGCTCAAACAACCGTAAAACCCTCATGGTTCTAGAAACATTACTGGAGACTCCTTCGTATACACGGGGGGAACAGACTCATCGGAGGAAAAAAAATCGATCGTTCAAAGATGCAAACACTGAACGCACTAGTGACTGGATACGACAAATGAAAGATATGTGATGTTTAACTGTACCATATGTAATGTGTAAACATATCTAAAGGTAGCCATATATATATTTTATATA